>NC_058084.1:448460650-448596725 GCF_014858855.1 Bufo gargarizans
ATAAAAACAGTGCCAAAACAAAGTCTAATGCCAAGCAATCTAAAAATTGTATGTACTCTGAAATGGTACCAATCAAACTGTCACCTCATCCTGCAAAAAACAAGCTCCTACATAAGACAATCGCCCCAAAAATGTAAAAAATATGGCTTTCAGAAAATGGTAAAACAAAAAGATATTTTTCACTGTGTGAAACTTAAAGGCCCCTTTCACACGGGCGAATATTCTGCGCGGATGAGATGCGTGAGTTGAACGCATCGCACCCGCACTGAATCCCGACCCATTCATTTCTATCGGGCTGTTCACATGAGTGGTGATTTTCACGCATCACTTGTGCATTGCGTGAAAATCGCAGCATGCTCTATTTTGTGCGTTTTTCACGTAACGCAGGCCCCATAGAAATGAATAGGGTTGCGTGAAAATCGCAAGCATCCGCAAGCAAGTGCGGATGCGGTGCGATTTTCACGCACAGTTGCTAGGAGACGATCGGGATGGAGACCCGATCATTATTATTTTCCCTGATAACATGGTTATCAGGGAAAATAATAGCATTCTGAATACAGAATGCATAGTAAAATAGTGCTGGAGGGGTTAAAAATTTTTTTTTTTTTACTCACCTTAATCCACTTGATCGCGCAGCCGGCATCTCTTTTGTCTTCTTTCTTTGCTGTGTGCAGGAACAGAACCTGTGGTGACGTTACTCCGGTCATCACATGATTATTTACCATGGTGATGGATCATGTGATGGACCATGTGATGACCAGAGTGATGTCATCACAGGTCCTGTTCCTGCACACAGCAAAGAAAGAAGACAGAAGAGATGCCGGCTGCGCGATCAAGTGGATTAAGGTGAGTTAAATTTATTTTTATTTTTTTAACCCCTCCAGCGCTATTTTACTATGCATTCTGTATTCAGAACGCTATTATTTTCCCTTATAACCATGTTATAAGGGAAAATAATACAATCTACAGAACACCGCTCCCAAGCCCGAACTTCTGTGAAGAAGCTCGGGTTTGGGTACCAAACATGCAGATTTTTCTCACGCGAGTGCAAAACGCATTACAATGTTTTGCACTCGCGCGGAAAAATCGCACTCACCAAGCGGTCTCCCCATAGAAGTGAATGGGAGTGCACTGCCCGACGGCAATAGCCGAGCCAGCGCATGGCTATTTGTTGCGGCACCGCTTTTTGGGCTCTGTTCTCAATATAGGTGTGGGTCCCAGCGGTGTGACCCGCACCTATAAGATAATTGGGAGCATATGCTAGCAATATGCCCCCATTCTCTGAGGTGAGACAATCCCTTCAATAGAAATAAAAATAATAGACATATTAGGCATCGCTGCGTCTGTAACGACCTGCTTTATAAAAATGCCATGACCTATCCCCTCAGGTGAATGCCATAAAAAAAATAACATTTTTTGGTCCCCTTGCCCCCAAAAAGTGGAATATTGAACAATCAAAAATGATATGCACCCAAAAAATGCAACAATAAATATGTCAACTCTTCATGCAAAAAAGGAGCCCCCTACACAAGATCATTGGCAGAAAAATAAAAAATATATTGCTTTTAGAAATGGAAACATGATAAAAAAAAAATATTATCATGTAAAAAAGAAAAAAAAGATAGACATATCGTCACAGTGTAGTTTACTGTGACACGGGTTACAGAGTTGCTCGCTTTAGTAGCTCTTGGGCGTAATGGCTGCGGTGGATGCCGTGTAGGCTGATTACCTGATAAACAAACAAAATGCTCATTCATCGGGTACTGTAATTTAATCATCTGTGCGCACATAAAAATAATCATTTACTGGAAGTAGATTGTGCTGTATAATCACGATCTGCTGCTGGCAAACAATGACAGTAGGGGGGAAGTATGGGGAAGAACAATGACAGTAGTGATCACTGCTCCCCATACAATGGAGATAACTGCATGTACCGTATTTTTTGCCCCATAAGATGCACTTTTTTCCCCCTAAAATGGGGGGGGACGGGGGGGGACGCTAGTGTGTCTTATGAGGTGAATACAGGGCAAAGAAATATAAAATGTGCTTCGCATTGCTTATTCTCGGCACATCGCAGGCTGTGCTGCATAGGAACAGCAGCCTGCGATGTACCACACATCTGAGTTACCTGTGAAGAGGAAGAGCCCGCAGTGTGTACTTGCTAATGGGGACTGGCCGCGGCGTGCGCTAAGTGGTAAGGTCAGGTCTTCTGTAGCTGGTGTAGAGACCGGCCGGCCCTGTCTGGTGCAGATTTGCGGTGAGAACGTTGGTGGGAGCGCGGGAGCAGGCAGATAAGGGGTACAATGCATGAGCACTGATGAGAGAACTGATAAGAGGATGAGGGGCTGATGAGGGGCTGGGGGGGTGATGAGAGACTGAGGGGCTGATGAGAGGCTAGGGGACTGATGAGAGGCTAGGGGGCTGATGAGAGGCTAGGGGGCTGATGAGAGGCTAGGGGGCTGATGAGAGGCTAGGGGGGTGATGAGAGACTGAGGGGCTGATGAGAGGCTAGGGGGGTGATGAGAGACTGAGGGGCTGATGAGAGGCTAGGGGACTGATGAGAGGCTAGGGGGCTGATGAGAGGCTAGGGGGCTGATGAGAGGCTAGGGGGCTGATGAGAGGCTAGGGGGCTTATGAGAAGCTGGGGGCTGATAAGAGGATAGAGTTCTAATGATAAGATGCATGGGGGCTGATCTGAGGTCTGAATGGGGGTCTCATTTATATTGGGGCTCTTATCTGAGGTCTGATTGGGGGTCGTTCACTTTGGGGTCTGAGCTGAGATCTGATTGGGGTCTGATCTGAGGTCTTATTGTGGTCTTATTAACATTGGGGGGTCTGATTGGGGCTGTCAGCTGAGGTCCAATTAATATTAGGGATCTGATTGATGGTCTGACCTTAGGTCTAATGGAAAAAATATATATCTTATTGTCCTCTGCTAAAACCTAGGTGCGTCTTATGGGCCGGTGCGTCTTATAGGGTGAAAAAAATGGTAAACACAGATTTCTCCTCCGTTACAGAGCAGGCAATTGTTGGGAAGGAACTCTTCCTTCCTAATAATCTCCTGCTCTGTCGCCATGTGTTAAGGGACCTTAACAGATTAGGTTATCGATGAGTTGCTTAATGAGAAACAATTTGATATAGTGTAGTGCATAATACTGTTCTGTTTTGCACACTGTATTGAGTGCTAAACGGCAAATATTCATGTGCATGAGCACGAAAAATGAACAAGTAATAATTTTAATAATTTCTACCGGTGGGCCCCAGGCACCCCACTCTGACACTGGATGCACCCCAAGTATTTAGTCTCCTCTAATCCTATCATGCATTTCTTTGGGTTAGTGGTCAGTCCAGCCTTCCTAAGGGAGTTCATTACAGCCTGCATTTTGGGTAGATGGCTTTCCCAGTCGGTACTGTGGATGACAATATCGTCCAGGTAAGCCGACGCGTACCGACAATTTGGACGAATTACAATGTCCATGAGTTGTTGGAACGTGGCGGGGGCACCATGCAGACCAAAGGGTAACACTTTATACTGATACAGCCCTTTAAGGGGGGACAAAGGCAGTTTTCTCTTTGGCAGCCTCCATTAAGGGCACCTGCCAGTAGCCCTTTGTGAGGTCCAAAACAGAAAAATATCAGGCTCGTCCTAACCTCTTGATAAGCTCATCTACCTGGGGCATGGGATACGTATCGAACTTGGAGATTTTGTTTAGTTTGCGAAAATCGTTACAGAACCGAAACGTCCCGTCCGGATTGGGTATTAAGACTATCGGACTGGCACATTCACTTTTGGACTCCTCAATGACGTCTAGTTGCATCATTAGCTGCACTTCCTCTGCGATGGCTAGTCGCCGAGCCTCGGGTACCCGATATGGTTTTAACCAGACTTTTGCCTGAGGCTCAGTGACAATGTCATGCTGGATTATGGAAGCGCGTCCAGGGAGGTCCGAGAACACATCTGTCGACCAATGAACTCCCTGGCTTACTGAGCCTGTTTACAAGAGAGGCTGTCAGCAATTTTTACTGTGGTAACTGCTTCTCTTGCATCAGACCGAGGAGCCTGAACCTTTTCTCTTACAAAACCTGGGCGCGGGCTGTCTTCAGTAGAGGACTCCCTATCTTTCCATGGTTTTAGTAAATTCACATGGTACACCTGCTCCGGCTTTCGCCGCCCCGGCTGGTGTACCTTGTAATTTACTTCTCCCACTTTCTCGAGTACCTCATAGGGCCCCTGCCACACAGCTAGGAACTTACTGTCTACGGTTGGTACCAGAACCAAAACCCAATCACCCGGGTTAAAGTTACGGAGCTTGCTCTTTATGCCTTGGAGGTGCTGGCCTTCCCTGCAGCCAGTGTATTGTCTGAACTTGTGTTTAGCATGACTGGAGGGGGTTATCACAGGTTATATTTCCCAATGTTTTGGGTGTACCCTAATTTTAAAAAATAAAAATAAATTTAAAACCAAAAAGCAGTGTAGGCTACCTCCCCCTCCTCCACCGCCGCTTCCACCTACACCGCCACATCCACCGCCTCCTCAACCTCCTACTCCATATGGACCTCATCCTCCTAGATCAAGATGATCATTTTTTATTTTTACGTATTTTATGTTATTTAAAGTCATTTCCCTATCCACATTTGTTTGCAGAGCACTTGTCATGCTCTTAACCACATTTTGCTGTCATTTGCAGCCCTCTAGCCCTTTCCGTTACATTTTTACAGCTATTTTAGTGCTCAAAAGTTTGGGTCCCCGTTGACTTCAATGGGGTTCAGATTCGGGGTCAAGTTCGGGTCCCGAACTCAAACTTTTTTGTGAAGTTTGTCTGAAACCCGTCGCACCCGAACATCCAGGTGTCCGCTCATCTCTAGTTAACACAAATCTCCTGAAATTCGGATCGAATTCCACTTTTTTAATACCATACATGTAGCAAACATATAACAGCAAGCAAACCTCACATACATCAGTGGCAGTACTGGATGATGGTTTCATTCTCCTTTAAGAGGTTTCAAGGAAGAAGGATGTGTATAATATCTGGATTACATGGTAACTAAAGATCAAATAACCATTTCACAGATAACTGCATCCAAAGATGACGGTTAATCTTTCTGTCATGAATAACAATAAAATAGAAATAAGTTCACAGCAAAAGGAATTTTGGTCACCAGCCAAATTATACAGATGACTTGATCAGGTTTCATCAGTGTTATACACCATTGTGTTATTTTCCATATTTCTCCTAGTTCTTTCTTATCTACAACAGTAATATTAGAAAAACACACAGCACATGTTGACTTCCTGAAAATAAAGCCAAATAAAAAAGACACAAAGATTTAAAGTGAAACCAAGAAGCGCACGAGTTATTTTTTATTTATCTTATGCACTCTCCCACAGTCCCAGCTACTTGAGACGGGCGCCTTCTCCTATAGTGTGCAAGCATGGCCACCTCTGCTGGATTACAGAGTGGTCATAACTAGGGAGGAGCGAAGTGGTACCTTGGAACCGAACCCGAGGTCGGGAAATAGTTTATTTTACAGTACAAATTAATTTAATTTATGAAGTTATTACCCTAAATCTCGCGATACTTTGTGAAGCAATAACTTTGGCTCATCGAAGCCAATACATTCTAATACTGTACGGAGCTCCTGCTCCGTACATTATTGGAACAAAGTTTTATGCAAATCGAATTCGGATGTTTCATCCGAAGTCGATTTGCTCATCCCTAGTCATCCCTAGTCATCCCTAGTTTGCTCATTTGCTCATCCCTAGTCATAACGAGCAGTGTATAATGTGATGGAAAAATGAATCAAGCCAGCAAAGGAGGCAATATGGACAATCACAATACATTAGTAAGTGGCTTGAATGAACTTTCTCTACATGATAAATGCCACTTACTGAAGTGAGACAACCCCTTTAAGCACCAAATAGCTTCCTGAGCATGTGGCTTCTTTGATGTTTATTAATCCAAGTAGTGTTCATCATGCTGCATCCTATGGAAACAAAAATGGATGTAAAGCTACAGAATGCAGTGGATACACGTTTTTAGACATAAAGGTCATGCTTTACAATTTGTACCTAACATTCATCTTAAATGTTTCCAGGAGTGAAAACCACAGCTGTAGCTCAGATACAAGGGAGCTGCTGCACATTCATGCATCTGCGCTCTCCCACGGTCCCAGCCACCAGATAGTCTGCGCTTTTTTACTATAGTGTGCAAGCATGTCCACCTCTCCTAGACATGAACAGTGTATAATGTGATGGAAAAATGAATCAAGCCAGCAAAGGAGGCAATATGGACAATCACAATACATTAGTAAGGGCCTTGTATTTCCTTTATGTGATAAATGCCATTTCCTGAAGTGAGACAGCCTGTTTATCAGTGGCGTACATACAGGGGTCGCAGAGGTCGCTGTTGTGACCGGCACTCCAGGGGGCCCGGCTGCCTGTGGACCCCTGGCCCTGCCCTGCTGTAGTGCTGTGTGTACCCGGTGGCCAGTGCTCCTCATGCCCGCCCCCCAGTGCTCCTTGTGCCCACCCCTTTAATATACTTACCCTCCCCAGCCGCCGCTTCACTGTCCTGAGCGCCTACAGCATCAGGACGTTGTGCACGCACTATGACCTGCTGCTGCACTCTGTCAGGTGGCGATGCTCCGCTGGCTGGGAAGACAGACAGAGAGATGCGGAGCACGACTTCTGCCAGAGGCCCGAAGAGGAAGAATAGCCCCGCGGAGCAGAACAGGTAAGTATTGGGGCCTGGGGGAATGGGGATTACTCTGGGCTTCCGCAGCTGATTGATGTGAGCCGATGGGGGCTGAGTGGGGGTCTTTGGGCTGATCTGAGGTCTGATAGGGGCTGAATGGGGGACCTAGGGGTCTTTGAGCTAATCTAAATTTTGATGGGGCGGAGTGGGGGACTTTGGGCTGATCTGAGGTCTGATGGGGCTGAATGGGGGTCCCATGAGGGTATTTGGGTGATCTGAGGTCTGATGGGGGCTGAGTGGGGTTCTGATGATGATTGGGGTCTTTGGGCTGCTCTGGAGTCTGATGGGGGCTGACTGGGGATCTTTGGGCTGATCTGAGGTCTGATGGGGCTGAGTGGGGGTCCCATGAGGGTATTTGCGTTATCTGAGGTCTGATGGGGGCTGAGTGAGGGTCTTTGGGCTGATCTGAGGTCTGATGGGGACTGACTGGGGGTCTGATGGTGGTCTTTGGGCTGATCTGAGGTCTAATGGGGGCTTAGTGGGGGTCCTTAGGCTGATATGAGGTCTGATGGGGGCTGAGTTGGCTGATATGAGGTCTCTCTGCAGTGGCAGAGAGACTTACTGAGGCCATCAGTAACCATTTTAGTCAGATTACAGCCACTCTGCAGCTTCGGCTTTAATCTGACTGAAATGTCTGCTGCTGCCCTCAGTCTCCCTGCCACTGCTGCTCTTAGGGTGACCAGACGTCCGGTTATTAGACTCCTGGTCCGGCGCAAGGCCAGGACGGACAGCCAGAAGTCCCCCTTTTTTGTTGTTATGGATGATGGGACTGCTAGTCTGCCACTGCCCACTTGCCCAGTAGTCTGACTCTATACTACAGTCACTCACCCCACCTCGCCTCGTTCTCTCTCTCTCTGCCAGACATTTCTGCCAGCCTGAGCCAGGCCCAGGAGCAGCACTCAGCCAGCCAGAGCCCACACTGAGCCTAGCCAGCCTCCAGCATTCAGCCTTGCCAGTTGCCACTGACTTTCAGCAGGTCGATTCAGCAGCTTTCAGCCAGAACCAGCTCAGGTAAGAGTTACTATCTGGCCTTGGTATGTTCTGTATATTATTATATGTGAGCTGGCCTGGTATAAGTTATACATCTTCTGGTATATTAAGATGTATAACTTATACCAGCTGTACATATACACTCACCTAAAGAATTATTAGGAACACCTGTTCTATTTCTCATTAATGTGATTATCTAGTCAACCAATGACATGGCAGTTGCTTCAATGCATGTAGGGTTGTGGTCCTGGTCAAGACAATCTCATGAACTCCAAACTGAATGTCAGAATGGGAAAGAAAGGTGATTTAAGCAATTTTGAGTGTGGCAAGGGTGTTGGTGCCAGTCTGAGTATTTCACAATCTGCTCAGTTACTGGGATTTTCACGCACAACCATTTCTAGGGTTTACAAAGAATGGTGTGAAAAGGGAAAAACATCCACTATGCGGCAGTCCTGTGGGCGAAAATGCCTTGTTGATGCTAGAGGTCAGAGGAGAATGGGCCGACTGATTCAAGCTGATAGAAGAGCAACGTTACAACCACTCGTTACAACCAAGGTCTGCAGCAAAGCATTTGTGAAGCCACAACACGCACAACCTTGAGGCGGATGGGCTACAACAGCAGAAGACCCCACCGGGTACCACTCATCTCTACTACAAATAGGAAAAAGAGGCTAAAATTTGCACGAGCTCACCAAAATTGGACTGTTGAAGACTGGAAAAATGTTGCCTGGTCTGATGAGTCTCAATTTCTGTTGAGACATTCAAATGGTAGAGTCCGAATTTGGCGTAAACAGAATGAGAACATGTATCTATCATGCCTTGTTACCACTGTGCAGGCTGGTGGTGGTGGTGTAATGGTGTGGGGGATGTTTTCTGGGCACACTTTAGGCCCCTTAGTGCCAATTGGCCATCGTTTAAATGCCACAGGCTACCTGAGCATTGTTTCTGACCATGTCCATCCCTTCATGACCACCATGTACCCATCCTCTGATGGCAACTTCCAGCAGGATAATGCACCATGTCACAAAGCTCGATTCATTTCAAATTGGTTTCTTGAACATGACAATGAGTTCACTGTATTAAAATGGCCCCCACAGTCACCAGATCTCAACCCAATAGAGCCTCTTTGGGATGTGGTGGAATGGGAGCTTCGTGCCCTGGATGTGCATCCCTCAAATCTCCATCAACTGCAAGATGCTATCCTATCAATATGGGCCAGCATTTCTAAAGAATGCTATCAGCACCTTGTTGAATCAATGCCACGTAGATTTAAGGCAGTTCTGAAGGCAAAAGGGGGTCCAACACCATATTAGTATTGTGTTCCTAATAATTCTTTAGGTGAGTTTATAATCATATAAGGAGATACCGGGTATACCAGCATGCTCCATATCACTATATGCAAGATGTATAACTTATACCAGCTGTACATACATAATAATATACAGGAGATACCCAGGTTATACCATTAGCGTGGTCCACTATATCACGATATAGAAGAAGATGTTAGACCGTATATCATCCTCTTGTATATAGTGATATACAGTATATAATATATATATATATACACACACACACACACACATACATACATACATACATACATACACACACTCGTGTGCGCGGCGGGGTGTAAAGGCAGGTTGACGGGGGCGTCAACGGGGAGGGGGCCCCATGGATCAGTTTTGCACCGGGGCCCCATTGTTTGTGTGTACGCCACTGCCGTTTATAGTTTTTATTTGAGTATAAGAGTGGCCTTAATAAAGACCTTTCCTTGAAAAAAGTTAAACAAGCACTTTCCTTAAATGTCACCACTCTCATGAATGTCCTGCTGTTATTTTATTGCCGGTTCTACTTGCTGGTTCTGCTTGTTTCCAAGATATGGTCCATGGTTTCATGGGTGCCCTAAATGTAAGTAGTGTTGTGGTTTGTCAGGGGAGCATTTATAGGGACTTCTCTCTTGAGGCAAGGTGTTCTTCATCACTGCCAGTGTCCGATAGGTTTGGACAGCATCACAGAAGCATCATTCTGGTCAGAGTCACTGTGCAGAGAACATGGCTTTGCTGGCATACAAATGTTTAAGGTCAGAAACAAAGTGAAGCAGAAGATGATCTGGAGCAGATGTGGATCCTCTTCCGACTTGCTCTGCTCACTGCAAATGAGTTCCACTGATTTGTATGCCTGTAGGCCCAGCTGGAGTATGCAGAGATCGTGGTCTCACACAATATGACTTATCTGACAAGGCTAGGTTTTCTGCACACTAAGGGTCCATTCACACGTCCGTTGTTTATTTCCGGATCCGTTCCGTTTTTTGCAAAACAGATGCGGACCAGTTGCGTACCCATTCATTTTCAATGGGTCCTGAAAAAATGTGTGCTGTCCGTTTCCGTTGTTCTGTTCCGCATGTCCAATAAAATATAAAACTTGTCCTATTATTATCCGCAAAAATCGGTTCCTGGTACAATACAAAGTCAATGGATCCGCAAAAAACGGATGACATGCGTATGTCATTACGTATGTCATACGTTTTTTGCGGATTTCGTTCCTGGAAATTAAGCCCTGCCCACAGAAACCAAAGGGCAAGCCCTTGGCAGAGCTGGATCCTGTTTTTGGAAAAGCAGAGTGGCTAACTTGTCAAGATGCCTCTATTTGATGTGGAGAAACTGATAACTCTCATTGAAGAGCGTCCCAACTTATGGGATACTAGATTGGACTCCTACCATGACCGAATCCAGAAAGAAAGGTCATGGGAGGAGATTGCCAAAGAAATTGATGGGTCTGAATTTGAAATAGCTGACTCCAAGAAGCGTCACACCATCAGTGAGTAATTTATATATGTATATGTCTGGTCATATTTCTTGTATGAACAGCATGTATTCAGGAATGTGAAAACTGTGGCTCTCCAAACTACTACTCCTCCCATAACGTGCTGTATAGAGTAGTAGTTTTTCAGCATTTGGAGAGCAGCAGGCTGACCATGCATTCCATATAGCATAAAGATCCGGCTGCATATTCATGCTTTTTTCTTGCTTTGCAAACTTTTTAAATCCTTACGTCTAAAATTTTTACTTTGCAAACCTGTGCATAGCAAAGCATTAATATACAGCTGCATATGCATGCTTTTTTTAATTTATTTTTTCAAACATTTTAACCCCCCAGTCTAAGTTTTTTACTTTGCAAACCTGTGCCTAGCAAGGCATTAATATACAGCTGCATATGCATGCTTTTTTTTTTTTTATTGTTTTTCAAACATTTTAACCCCCAGTCTAAGATTTTTACTTTGCAAACCTGTGCATAGCAAGGCATTATTATACAGCTGCATATGCCTAATTTTTTTTTATGCCTTGCAAACATGTTAACCCCTTATAGCATGGATGCTCAAGCTGTGGTCCTCCAGCTTTTGACAAACTACAACTCCTAACATGCCATGCTATAGGCTGATAGATATAGGCTGTGCAGGAATGCTGGGAGTTGTAGTTTGGAAACAGCAGGAGGGCCTGAGGTAGTGCATGCCTGCCTTACAGCTAATACATTAAATTGAGTAGAATAGTGTTTGTATAGTGTGTAAATCTCAGATATGTTGAATTCTTAATTTTTTTGAAACATTTTAATATATGTGTGTTTAATCAAATTACATTTTTTATCCTAGTTTCTAAAATCGCTGGTATTCCTGTCGGGATCAATTTAAGCGGGAGATTAACATGAAGCAGAGAAGTGGGGACGGAACTTTGGCAAAAAAGCCTTATTTATATACGGCCCATCTGCAATTTTTAAGGCCAATCATGGAAACTAGACCGTAAGTAATGTTTTATTAATACAGGGAGTGCAGAATTATTAGGCAAGTTGTATTTTTGAGGATTAATTTTATTATTGAACAACAACCATGTTCTCAATGAACCCAAAAAACTCATTAATATCAAAGCTGAATATTTTTGGAAGTAGTTTTTAGTTTGTTTTTAGTTTTAGCTATTTTAGGGGGATATCTGTGTGTGCAGGTGACTATTACTGTGCATAATTATTAGGCAACTTAACAAAAAACAAATATATACCCATTTCAATTATTTATTTTTACCAGTGAAACCAATATAACATCTCAACATTCACAAATATACATTTCTGACATTCAAAAACAAAACAAAAACAAATCAGTGACCAATATAGCCACCTTTCTTTGCAAGGACACTCAAAAGCCTGCCATCCATGGATTCTGTCAGTGTTTTGATCTGTTCACCATCAACATTGCGTGCAGCAACAACCACAGCCTCCCAGACACTGTTCAGAGAGGTGTACTGTTTTCCCTCCTTGTAAATCTCACATTTGATGATGGACCACAGGTTCTCAATGGGGTTCAGATCAGGTGAACAAGGAGGCCGCCATGTCATTAGATTTTCTTCTTTTATACCCTTTCTTGCCAGCCACGCTGTGGAGTACTTGGACGTGTGTGATGGAGCATTGTCCTGCATGAAAATCATGTTTTTCTTGAAGGATGCAGACTTCTTCCTGTACCACTGCTTGAAGAAGGTGTCTTCCAGAAACTGGCAGTAGGACTGGGAGTTGAGCTTGACTCCATCCTCAACCAGAAAAGGCCCCACAAGCTCATCTTTGATGATACCAGCCCAAACCAGTACTCCACCTCCACCTTGCTGGCGTCTGAGTCGGACTGGAGCTCTCTGCCCTTTACCAATCCAGCCATGGGCCCATCCATCTGGCCCATCAAGACTCACTCTCATTTCATCAGTCCATAAAACCTTAGAAAAATCAGTCTTGAGATATTTCTTGGCCCAGTCTTGACGTTTCAGCTTGTGTGTCTTGTTCAGTGGTGGTCGTCTTTCAGCCTTTCTTACCTTGGCCATGTCTCTGAGTATTGCACACCTTGTGCTTTTGGGCACTCCAGTGATGTTGCAGCTCTGAAATATGGCCAAACTGGTGGCAAGTGGCATCTTGGCAGCTGCACGCTTGACTTTTCTCAGTTCATGGGCAGTTATTTTGCGCCTTGGTTTTTCCACACGCTTCTTGCGACCCTGTTGACTATTTTGAATGAAACGCTTGATTGTTCGATGATCACGCTTCAGAAGCTTTGCAATTTTAAGAGTGCTGCATCCCTCTGCAAGATATCTCACTATTTTTGACTTTTCTGAGCCTGTCAAGTCCTTCTTTTGACCCATTTTACCAAAGGAAAGGAAGTTGCCTAATAATTATGCACACCTGATATAGGGTGTTGATGTCATTAGACCACACCCCTTCTCATTACAGAGATGCACATCACCTAATATGCTTAATTGGTAGTAGGCTTTCGAGCCTATACAGCTTGGAGTAAGACAACATGCATAAAGAGGATGATGTGGTCAAAATACTCATTTGCCTAATAATTCTGCACTCCCTGTATTCTATGTTAATAGCATTTTGATGATTATAGTTATATTTTGGTTAATTTCAGACTGGGTCGACCTGTGAAATCAGTTTTAAGGCTCTCACAAGCGGCCCAATAATGATCAGTTCTGGACCAATGCATTCTGAATGGATAAGGATCCATTCAAAATGCATAAATTTGGCTCCATTTTGCCTCTTTTCCGCTTAGGAGGCGGACATCTAAATGATGTATGAAGATTTTAGGTTTGCTCCTGGAGGTGCTGAACCAAATGGATCCGTCCTGAGTTACAATGTAAGTAAATGTGGACGGATCCATTTGCAGTTACACAATATAGGTGCAATTGTAAACGGATCCATTTCCAATTGACTTTCAATTTAAAGTCAGGAGTCCCTATTAATATACCATCGGATCAAAATTTTCTCCAATCCTATGGGATATTTTAACTTGAAGCGTCCCCATCACCAAGCCTCTATGTTAGAATATACCAGGCATGCTCAACCTGCGGCCCTCCAGCTGTTGCAAAACTACAACTTCCAGCATGCCCGAACAACCTACAGCTATCAGCCTACAGCAAGGCATGCCTGGAATATACCATTGGATTTGAGTTTGATCGTTAAAACTCAGATACAACAGTATATTCACACACAGTGTTCTAGTTAGAATATACTAAGAACAGTGTACATAACCGCACCTGAGGGGTTAATTGTGGGGATCACAGCACCCTGTAACAGATAGGGTGGTGCCAGGCAGGCGAGGGTCATTATGTACATTGTTCTTTTTATATTCTAACTTGAAGCGTCCCTATCACCATGGGAAGGCCTCTGTGTTAGAATATACTGTCGGATCTGAGTTTGAACATTCAAACTGAAATCCGATGGTATATTCTAACATAGAGGTTTTCTCATGGTGATAGGGAAGCTTCAAGTTAGATTATCCATTTTTTTTTAATAGTTTAGAATTTTATTTAAAATAAAAAAATCATACTCATTGAGTGAGGAATCCCATGGGTTTACTTGAACTAGTTTGCCAATCTATCCAGACAGAATCTGTTACGCTCTTCTGAAAGGGGCCTAAGGCATTTTCATATCCAATAGCTTGGATAGTGACCCTACGTCCTTCTAAAACAGTAGGAAAATTGCAACTCCCACAATGGTCCTCTCTGAGAGGATTTCTGTAGGCTGTCCTGAAATGATGGGAAATGTACTTTTGAAACAGCTTGACGACTGCAGGGTCAGCATGCCTGTCAAATACTAATCATTTATAAACTTTATTAATTATTCAGAATTATTTTTTTTTTTATAAAACTAATAATAAATTTTTGAATATTTTTATAGGACCGTTGATAACCTAAACAATCAGCTGGACGAATCTTCATGTCAAGTTGCTGCAGCATCGGGACAGTCTTCAGTTGACAATCCTTCTGGCCCTCCATCAGCTGAAGAAAATCTTGAAATACAAGCTGTCTCTGAGGAAGTACCCCAAAATATTTCAGTGCCACAGCAGATAAACACCCAGCGTCGTTCCGCTGGTAGACGTAGGGGTCCCCCTCCCCATGATTCTGCTTTAGATACTCGAACCATTGTTGAATCAATGGTTATGGAGTATCTAAACCAGAATCGTGGTGAGAGTCCTGACGAAACAATGGTAGGAAGTTTTGTCCCCTTACTTAAAAAAATACTAGAGGAGCGAAAAGCTCGGTGTCTATCTGCTGTGGCACTTTTAATGGACCTATTTGCAGGTCCTTACGAACCGATTGAAACTGTCCATAATTTGGAAAGAGATCGGGATGCCATGTTAAATTGGAGGCCATTTGGGCAATCATTTTCCCAGAATCCACCTCCAACAAGATATTATCGAAGTGAAGCTTCAGCCCAAGGGAGTTCACAATTTGAAGTTGGATACCCAAGGTCTTCGGAGGGAAGTCGTCTCCCCAGTTCAAATCCAGGCCCTTTTTCAAGGGAACTTTTTGATTTATAACTTTAAAAAAAATACAAACCGGATTCCCAAAAAGTTGGGACACTATACAAATCGTGAATAAAAACTGAATGCAATGATGTGGAGGTGCCAACTTCTAATATTTTATTCAGAATAGAACATAAATCACGGAACAAAAGTTTAAACTGAGAAAATGTACCATTTTAAGGGAAAAATATGTTGAATCAGAATTTCATGGTGTCAACAAATCCCCAAAAAGTTGGGACAAGGCCATTTTCACCACTGTGTGGCATCTCCCCTTCTTCTTACAACACTCAACAGACGTCTGGGGACTGAGGAGACCAGTTTCTTAAGTTTTGAAATAGGAATGCTCTCCCATTCTTGTCTAATACAGGCCTCTAACTGTTCAATCGTCTTGGGCCTTCTTTGTTGCACCTTCCTCTTTATGATGCACCAAATGTTCTCTATAGGTGAAAGATCTGGACTGCAGACTGGCCATTTCAGTACCCGGATCCTTCTCCTACGCAGCCATGATGTTGTGATTGATGCAGAATGTGGTCTGGCATTATCTTGTTGAAAAATACAGGGTCTTCCCTGAAAGAGATGACGTCTGGATGGGAGCATATGTTGTTCTAGAACCTGAATATATTTTTCTGCATTGATGGTGCCTTTCCAGACATGCAAGCTGCCCATGCCACACGCACTCATGCAACCCCATACCATCAGAGATGCAGGCTTCTGAACCGAGCGTTGATAACAACTTGGGTTGTCCTTGTCCTCTTTGGTCCGGATGACATGGCGTCCCAGATTTCCAAAAAGAACTTTGAATCGTGACTCGTCTGACCACAGAACAGTCTTCCATTTTGCCACACTCCATTTTAAATGATCCCTGGCCCAGTGAAAATGCCTGAGCTTGTGGATCTTGCTTAGAAATGGCTTATTCTTTGCACTGTAGAGTTTCAGCTGGCAACGGCGGATGGCACGGTGGATTGTGTTCACTGACAATGGTTTCTGGAAGTATTCCTGAGCCCATTCTGTGATTTCCTTTACAGTAGCATTCCTGTTTGTGGTGCAGTGTCGTTTAAGGGCCCGGAGATCACGGGCATCCAGTATGGTTTTACGGCCTTGACCCTTACGCACAGAGATTGTTCCAGATTCTCTGAATCTTCGGATGATGGTATGCACAGTTGATGATGATACATGCAAAGTCTTCGCAATTTTTCGCTGGGTAACACCTTTCTGATATTGCTCCACTATCTTTCTGCGCAACATTGTGGGAATTGGTGATCCTCTACCCATCTTGGCTTCTGAGAGACACTGCCACTCTGAGAAGCTCTTTTTATACCCAATCATGTTGTCAATTGACCTAATTAGTGTTAATTGGTCTTCCAGCTCTTCGTTATGCTCAAATTTACTTTTTCCAGCCTCTTATTGCTATTTGTCCCAACTTTTTGGGGATTTGTTGACCCCGTGAAAATTTGAAGTACAGTATTCTATAAGGACTATTTTCAGACTCAGTAATGAGTTTTTAAAAAAAAATCTTTAATTTTTTTATTAAGATAATAACATAGTAAAAAATATATATCCCTAAAAGACAATTTAAAAATTTTTTTATAAAAGAAAAAAAAAACATTTTGTGGTTACAATTGCAGAATACCTCAGCTCGCAAGCCCACGTCAAGGGTCCTCATTATCTTGCAAGTCCCTAAACTAAACTAACAACAGGGGATCTAACTAAACTAAGAAAATTTAAATTTGTATAGTAATTTGGTAACCAGATTCAAGCTGAAATCAACGACTTCCACGGATGGCTTCCAACTGCCACGGTAATGCCCCCTCTGGACTGCAGAAAAAGTCAGCATAGAATTACCGAACAGCTAGCCCAGCCGTTCCAGGTCCTCCAGTCCGACTCTGATCAAAATTGACAGAAGATGTCACATTTTGACCAATATCTGCATTAGCGGAGGCATCATGTATCCTGGTGAAGTTGTGCAGCAGTACACAAGCCTGTATCACCAGGGTGGCATTGTCCGGATTCATCTGTATGGATGACATGAATACTCTCCACTTACTGGACAATATTCCAAAAGCGCAGTCCACATACCGATGGGCACGAGTCAATCGATAGTTGAAGATGCGCTTCCTGTCATCCAGATCGCGTCTAGGGAAGGGCCGCATCAGGTGGTGTGACAATGCGAATCCTTAGTCTGCCACGATCACAAATGGAGCCGGCGGACCTGCAGATCCGGGTAGTCTTCTTGGCTCTGGCATGGCAAGCTGGTTTTCACGAAGCCGTTCACCCATTCTGGAAACACTAAAGATGCGGCTGTCTGAAGTGCTCCCGTAGGCCCCGATATCCACAATTACAAACCTGTAGTTACTGTCAACCAAGGCCATCAGCACTACAGAAAAATATTGTTTGTAATTGAAGTACCGGGACCCTGAGTGAGGCGGCTTCTTCACACGGATGTGTTTTCCGTCCAGTGCCCCAATGCAGTTTGGAAACTGCGCTGATTGGTAAAATCCCTTGGCGATACAAAGCCAATCTTCCGCCTTGGGGGTGGGCATCACCGCATCTCTGAGTCGCTGCTATATGACTTTACACGTATGGCAGACAATCCCAGAGATTGTTGAGATCCCAAGCAAAAACTCAAAGTGCAGCGATGCAAACGAATTTCCAGTTGCAAGGAATCTGTGGGGAAAAAAAAATAATATATTTTTTTTTTTACTAACAAACCTCAAATTATATACATTATTAATTTTTCTTACCTCAACGTGACAATAAGCCTTTGTTCGGCAGAGATGCTGCGCCGTATGCTAGTGTCCATGAAGTTAAGGTCAGGATGGAGAGACGACAAAAGGTTATCAAATGACTCCATGGACATACGGCAGTAATTTTGGAATTTGAAGGGGGCTTGATGCAGATCGTTATAGATAGTATGAAATTGTCCCTTCTGATGTCTTTGCGCGACAATGGGATGAATCCACTGTCTCCTCCTCCTCCTTTCTGGTTCTTCTTCCAACATTGCTGCTTGATGTTCAAAAAACCGAAATAGGACCCAATGGAACAGAACTCCAGTTATATACTTCGGCATGTTATCGCAGTAGAGTTTGCACGGAAAAAATGGCTATAAAGCAAAATTACCACACGGAGCTCTTTACCACACGATGAACCAAAGAAAATGGCACCTGAGGTAACACATAACTAGACTTTTATTCACTATTTTTTCCATTTTTTTCAATGAAATCCTAACAACTTTATTTGCATATCGAAATTTATACATGTTTAAGTTTTTTGCGGATCCGCAAAAAACGGATGACATACGGAAACATTTGCAGGAACAACGGATCCGCAAAAAACAGACCGAAATTCGGGATATAGAAAAATACTGACGTGTGAATGGACCCTAACTCCGACTGGGAAGATAGCGCTGTGATACTGTACAAACTTTGTGGACAGCGTCGCATTGATGAAATACACTCCGCCTTAAGAAAGAAGTATCTGTAAATGGCCCTTTGGCAAACCACAGCCCTATTTACATATAGTGTGCCAATAAAACTGGGGGCTGTATCTTAAAAATGGGAGGCCCTGTGAAATAAATACAACAGCAGTACATTCATAGGACTGGCGATGTTTAAGGAGAATGCTTGTTTTACATTTTAATATAGTTTAATTTCTCTTCTATGTCAAACTTTACATCAAGAGAATGTTTATAAATTTGAATACATTTTATGAATTTAATAAACAATAAATAAATAAATATTCTTCTGGCTAATTTTAAGACTTTACCTATCAACATATTGTATAAACTTTATTGAACTTTATAAACAGTAATTGTTTAATTCTATAATCTGGACCAAATTATTTTCCTTTCTTGGATTTGGGTTCTTTGGAAAACCAAAATGCAGAAACAGTGATATACCTCTGCCATGTTTAACTTCTTATAGGTATAGTCTATTGAGAGACTAGTTGTTGATTAGGATCTCATTGAGCAAGTATAATGGCTGGAAGAAGGGTAGAAGGGTGTATATACTTTGTGTGTATACAGTCAGGTCCATAAATATTGGGACATCAATACAATTCTAACATTTTTGGTTCTATACACCACCACAATGGATTTGAAATGAAACTAACAAGATGTGCTTTAACTGAAGACTGTCAGCTTTAATTTGAGGGTATTTACATCCAAATCAGGTGAACGGTGTAGGAATTACAACAGTTTGCATATGTGCCTCCCACTTATTAAAGGACTATAAGTAATAGGACAATTGGCGTCTCAGCTGTTCCAATGCCAGGTGTGTGTTATTCCCTCATTATCCTAATTACAATAAGCATATAAAAAGGTCCAGAGTTCATTTCAAGTGTGCTATTTGCATTTGGAATCTGTTGCTGTCAACTCTCAAGATAAGATTCAAAGAGCTGTCACTATCAGTGAAGCAAGTCATCATTAGGCTGAAAAAACAAAACAAACCCATCAGAGAGATAGCAAAAACATTAGGCGTGGCTAAAACAACTGTTTGGAACATTGTTAAAAAGAAGGAATGCACTGGTTAGCTCAGCAACACCAAAAGACCCGGAAGACCACGGAAAACAACTGTGGTGGATGACCGAATTCTTTCCCTGATGAAGAAAACACCCTTCACAACAGTTGGCCAGATCAAGAACACTCTCCAGGAGGTAGGTGTATGTGTGTCAAAGTCAACAATCAAGAGAAGACTTCACCACAGTGAATACAGAGGGTTCACCACAAGATGTAAACCATTGGTGAGCCTCAAAAACAGGAAGGCCAGATTAGAGTTTGCCAAACGACATCTAAAAAAACCTTCACAGTTCTGGAACAACATCCTATGGACAGATGAGACCAAGATCAACTTGTACCAGAGTGATGGGAAGAGAAGAGTAGGGAGAAGGAAAGGAACTGCTCATGATCCTAAGCATGCCACCTCATCAGTGAAGCATGGTGGTAGTAGTGTCAAGGCGTGGGCATGTATGGTTGCCAATTGAACTGGTTCTCTTGTATTTATTGATGATGTGACTGCTCACAAAAGCAGCAGGATGAATTCTGAAGTGTTTCGGGCAATAATATCTGCTCATATTCAGCCAAATCCTTCAGAACTTATTGGACGGTGTTTCGCTACGTTTAATGCTCCACAAAAGTAACTTTGCTTAACACCGTATTAAAGTTACTATCGCATTACGCGATAATGACAACTACGCCATTATCCAGTAAGGCAATTTTGTTGTCCCATATCGAGTATAGCGTGTTGACAATCTTTTAATCCTAAAAATCGCTTCACATAAAATTTTGCAAACAGTGTTGGATAGTTGGTAGACTAGACATAAGTAAAAATAAGCGAAAATGTCTATAAAAAAATAAATGGCGGGGCATTTACAATAGGAGTGGCCATGAAAAAAGAAATGCGATTTTAAATAAACACGATAAAATTGTAATTTTTTTTTTTGCGAACTGACAACCCTCTATTCTCCTAGCTTGAATAGCCAATGGGAAGGCCCTGTCACACCTTAGCAACATCCATAGCAACCAATCGTTTAGTAGCCTGCCCCTTCACTATATAAATAAAGACACCGCCCGTTGTCATTTTGTGGGTTTAGTTGTTGGATTGAGAGGAGCAAAAGCGTTTGTCAGTCAGTCTGAGAATTGTGCATTGATCTAAATTAGAGTTTATTAGATAGGGATTAGGGAAGTGAATAATTAGATAGTTTGTAGGGTGCAGGGTAGGTAAGAAAGTTAGTTTAGGCAGTGTTAGGGCTTAGTTTATTATATAAAGTTCAGTGTAGAGTAGGGACTAGTTAGTTTGAATTGATCAGATACAGATAGGGAATTAGATAGTACTTTCAGGATCAATTAGCTTAGTTTTTAGGGTTTAGTGTAGGGTCTACTTTACTATTTACAGTTAGTTATAGTTAGGGTTTAGGTTAACTTGGGATATATTAGCTTAGTGTAGGGTCTTAGTTTAGTGTCCTTCTGTGTAAATTTGTAGTCTTTCATTGTCTGTCCCGAGTTTGTTCTTTTTGTCTTAGTCCGTGTCTTTGTAGGTAGGAGAAAAAAGAAATAAAACATTTTTCTTGTTACTTGTGTTCTTTTTGTCTTTGTGTCGTTGTAGGTAAGTAGGTAGGAGAAGAAAAAAAATGAAAAAAAAGTTTTATTGTCACTGCAGTACGCCAGTCCTACAGGGTGAGCGATGGTGAGGTCACAGGGGCAGTTAACAGACAGAGGCTTGCTATTGGTACTCACAGTTTTTAATTACCCTGGGCAGGCGTACAGCAGTGATGGAGAGGCTGGCACATGGATCCTCTGGAGCACTCTCTGTATATAGGGACTAGTCCGGATGGTAGGTCAAGTGCCCTGGGTGTTGCAGGTTTAGTGTGCCTGTGGAAAATCCCTTATAGTTTGTGACGGCAACGGTGCCACACCGATCTATTGTAGGAATAATTGAGGTACACACAGTTGTAGTGAACCAGAACTTCTGTTTACTGAACAGTTCAACTATATACAGGTTTCAGTTGGTTTCATATGCAGGGTCTTGATAACAGGCAGGCTTCACATAAATGGCAGGCAAAGTCAAGATACACAGAGGGTATGAACACTCACAGATCAGGCTGTACTGTCCTCAGATCCTGTCTGGCTTTCTCTAAGGCCCGTATGCCCTATTGCTGGCTTTATCCTTGGGTAGGAAAACCTTCCTCTGGTATAAATCCTCTTGCTGTAAATATCCTTCTGCCCTTCAGCTTTCTACTTGGCTGGATAATGGTGGCTCTGCTCTGTACTCTGCAAGGTACTAGATATCTTCAGGAGGCAACTTCTTCTCCTGGGTGCAAGCTAGGAACCCGGGCTATCAAGCTGCATGTTAGAAGCTACACTTCAGCTGCACTCTAGCTAAAGTGTACCCTGGCTTCAAAATTCACACTGTCCTTCTTCACTCTCTCTCCCCGAACTGGACCTGACTTTATATACTAGGGGTTTCACTAGCTCCCTCTACTGCCTAGGAGGAGGAACTACACCCCTAACAGGCCTGGTGCAGGGGATAACAGGAAAACACATTAAAAATACAATACAAAATACAATGACCATGTTCCACAGGAGGTGGAGAACAACGTGACCCAATTGACCATTGAGTAGTGCCCACATTTACATAGTGGGACACTACATTACTTGTGTTATTTTTGTCTTTGTGCCATTGTAGGTAGGTAGGTAGGTAGGAGAAAAATAACAAAAAAAAAAAAGTTTGTGTTACTTGTGTTCTTTTTGTCTTTGTGTCGTTGTAGGTAGGTAGGAGAAAAAAAAAAAGTTTTAGTGTTACTTGTGTTCGTTTTGTCTTTGTGTCGTTGTATGTAGGTTTAAGAACAATAACAAAAAAAGTTATGTTACTTGTAGTGCAAAATAATAAAAAAAACAACACATATTAATAATTCATTAGTCTTCTGTCTTTAGTTTTTTTTTTTCAATTTAATTTCTTTTGGGTCTCAATAACTTTTATTTTATTATTTTTGTTATTTAATATTAATTTTTTTTTTTTTTATTGTCACCGTCCCAATAAAGTTTCTCCCATTTATTTATATGTTTTTTTTTTTTGGGTGGTTCGTATAAAAACAAATAAATGAGCCACAAAGGCGGGGCACGCAGCCAGAGTTGTAGTAGGGGCAGGAGAAGGAACACCGCTGGACAGCAGACAGCACGTGGATGCTCTGCTAGTCATGGACAGGCAGGCGTAGTCAGGAGTGGAGCACGCCTGATCCCAGAGTTTTATGGGCGTGGCAGCCACCCAATCGGTTCTGACAATGCGGATGTAATTGTGGCTTATGTGGCACAATCGAGCACCACTGATTCATTCGCCCAGCCTCGCAGCAGGAGCAGCATCAGCAGCTGTGGGGCAACTCCACCTCCTGCTTCACCACCTCCCAGTCCCCAAGATTCTACCCTGCTCCTGTTTAGCGACAGTGAGAGTGACATGTTGGGGGAGTTAATGCAGGAGGGTGATTTGGAATTTAGTCCACCGGATCGTCAGGACCTTATAGAAGGAATAGAGGAGGAGGAGGGGGTACCTCCTGTAAGTACCCCTGTGACATCCCTTCCAATGGGTGTGGGTGGGGTCAGCCACACTACCCCCGCACCAAGTCAGACTCAGGTGTCAGTGAGGGGACAGCAGAGACATGGCAGGGGCTCCACGTTAGCTGGTCCTCTCAGTCCATCACATGGGGGCCTTGAGTCTGAGGAGGAGGGTGATCCAGAGTGGGTGCCACCTCCTTCGTCACGTGATGGCAGCAGTGACGAAGGTAGGCAGGCGAGGCAAATGGTGAGCCAGGTCACCAGGGAGCCCAGTGTCAGGGGCTCCACTGGTAAGAGCGGCAGGCAGCAGCAGCCAGCTCCTACTGTGCGCACCGAGCCTAAACAGGCGCAGGTATCCTCTGCCCCATCTGACCAGAGGTGTGGGTGGAAGTCGTCTGTTTGGGCCTATTTCACCCTGGCAGCAGATGATGTCACAATCAGCTATGCCATGCCAGGGTGAGGAGAGGGAGGTGTTTGGCTCGGCTGGGTACCACTGCCCTGACCCAGCACCTTAGAGTCAATCACTGGCGGGAGTGGGAAGAGATGCGGGGTGGTCGTAGCAGCAGCACCACCACCAGTGTGCAGGGGACAGCACCTCCTGCCACTGTTCAGCAACAGCAGACTCAAATTCCGTCCTACTCCTCCACTCCCTCTCCTAGAGGTACTGGTACTGGCAGCCATACCTCCGCCTCCACTGCACCCTCCTCCATGTCCTCCTCCTCTGCATTCCGGCGCCAGCCCTCAATTGCTGAAGGCTTTCGAAAGCACCGCGCCCTATGCCCCTGGGGACAGACGCGTGCATTCTCTCAATTGGCTCCTGGCAAGGGTAATTGCCCAACATCTGATGCCATTCAACCTTGTGGATAGCAATACATTCAGGCAGATGTTTTAGCAGGCCCAACCTAGATGGCATGTCCCCAGCCGTCATTTCTTCGCCAGGACGGGCGTCCCTGCCCTCCACCAGCATGTGGTGCAGAATGTATCCCTGTCGCTGGATCACGCTGTCAGCGACAGGGTGAATCTGACCATGGATGCCTGGACCAGCAGGCATGGGCAGGGGCGCTACATTAGTTTTACCACCCATTGGGTGTCCCTCCGAGGTGCCGGGGAGGGAACAGCGGCATCAGACTTTGTGGTGCCGCCACTGGGTGTCCAGGGGAGAAACACAAGTCTCCCTCAAGCCACTGTCTCCACAGCTGCTGAGCCCCCCAGCAAGCGTCCTCGTAGCTACTCATGTGTGGGGCACGTCCGCTGCCAGGCCGTGCTCCAGCTTGTTAGCTTAGGGGAACGAAGACACACTGGACCTGATGTTCTAGCAGCACTACAGGATCAGGTCCAGAAGTGACTGACACCCTGAAGGCTCCTGGCAGGTATGGTTGTCTGTGACAATGGCAGCAACCTCCTCACCGCCCTCCATGCTGGCAGTCTGACACATGTCCCCTGCATGGCACATTTCCTCAACTTGGTTGTACAGAAATACCTTCGCACATTTCCAGGGTTGAGTGACATTGTGCAACCTGTCCGTCGGATTGCCAGCCACTTCCGATGCTCCCAACTGCCTCCGCGTCCCTGTCCAGACTGCAGCAGGACAACAGCCTGCCCCCTCACAGGCTGCTTGTCGACAGCATGACGCGGTGGAACTCCGCCCTCCACATGCTGGAGAGGTTGTGGGAGCAGAGAAGGGCGGTGAGGGAATACCTGCTGGACCTAGGCACTCCAGGGCCAACCAACCCACTCCCATACATCACTAATGCGGAGTGGGGGCAGATACAGCAGGTCTGCCACATGTTGGCCCCATTTGAGCAGGCGACCAAGATGGTCAGCGGGGAGCATGTCGGCCTCAATGACGTGCTCCCCTTAGTGTTCCTGCTAGACAGGACACTAGATCGCCTACTCGAGCCTGGGAAGAGTGCCTTGGTGGAGCAAGATGAGGCGGCCTTGCTCCACCAGGACCAGGCCCAGGACGACGTCGAGGAGGAGGAAGACATTCACAAAGTCCAGGAGTCTGTGCCTGGTCAGGAGGGAGAAACGGTGTTGGGGGCACCGTTAGTCCGGGGGTGGGGCAGCAGCAACCGGGATCATCATGAACAGCAGCTTGAGGACCAGGATGTCATGGTCCCTGGCAGCCATGAGGAGGCACAGCGGGCAGTCCTCTTCCCTATGGCTGCCCACATGCTGCGCTGCCTCAGGAGGGACCCCTGGATCAGGAAAATGAAGGAGAGTGACGATTTCTGGCTGGCCACCATTTTAGACCCTAGATGATAGGGGAAGCTGGAGCAGCTCATACCAGCCAGCCGGAGACAGGCCCGGATGGAAAAACTGTGGGCCTGTCTCATCAAATGGCTGGAGGAGTCGAACCCGCAGCCTCAGGCTCCAGTTATCCCCGCCCATCTCACCCAGGTCCCAGCAGCACCAGCCGAGTTGGTGACCTTATGGGTGAGATGAGGCTGTTCTACAAGTCTGTGCGACCCAGTAGCAGCAGCAGCAGCAGTAGTAGTAGTCACCACCAGCGGCTGGCCCGCATGGTGGCTGACTACATGGGGTCAGTCGGTGCTTCCGACAGCATGAGCACCGACAACCAATGGAGTACTGGGTCGCCAAGCTGGACACCTGCCGTGAGCTCGCTCAGTATGCGCTGGAGCTACTGTCTTGCCCCCCCTCCAGCGTACTGTCTGAGCGGACTTTCAGCGCGGCAGGTGGGGTGGTCACTGACAAGAGGACCCGTCTGTCCACTGACTCCATGGACAGACTCACATTCATCAAGATGAACGAGTCCTGGATCGGCAGTGACTTATTGGCCCCCGCTGTCGGTTCAGGCCGTTAAGAGGTCCATCACTCTCCTTTTCTCATCCCTCCAAATATCCGTTGTTTTTAAATATTTTTAACTTATTTATTGATATTTTTAATTATTTATTAAATTACTTATTTATTTATGTACATTTATATATGAATTGATTTATTTATTAATTACAATGAATTTATTATTGATAAATTTTGTTATGAATTTATTGATGAATTATTTATTTTTCTATTTATTTCATATATACAGTACAGACCAAAAGTTTGGACACATCTTCTCATTCAAAGAGTTTTCTTTATTTTCATGACTATGAAAATTGTAGATTCACATTGAAGGCATCAAAACTATGAATTAACACATGTGGAATTATATACATAACAAAAAAGTGTGAAACAACTGAAAATATGTCATGATCTAGGTTCTTCAAAGAAGCCATCTTTTGCTTTGATTACTGCTTTGCACACTCTTGGCATTCTCTTGATGAGCTTCAAGAGGTAGTCACTAGAGTTGAGCGAACACCTGGATGTTCGGGTTCGAGAAGTTCGGCCGAACTTCCCGGAAATGTTCGGGCTCGGGATTCGAACCTGACCCGAACTTCGTCTCGAACCCGAACCCCATTGAAGTCAATGGGGACCCAAACTTTTCGGCACTAAAAAGGCTGTAAAACAGCCCAGGAAAGAGCTAGAGGGCTGCAAAAGGCAGCAACATGTAGGTAAATCCCCTGCAAACAAATGTGGATAGGGAAATGAATAAAAATAAAAATAAAATAAATAAAAATTACCCAATATCAATTGGAGAGAGGTCCCATAGCAGAGGAGCACCACTGTAACAGTCCATTGTCAGATATTTAGTCCCAGGCACCCAGGCAGAGGAGAGAGGTCCCTTAACAGAGAATCTGGCTTCATGTCAGCAGAGAATCAGTCTGCATGTCATAGCAGAGAATCAGGCTTCACGTCACCCACCACTGTAACAGTCCATTGTCATATATTTAGGCCCAGGCACCCAGGCAGAGGAGAGAGGTCCCGTAACAGAGAATCTGGCTTCATGTCAGCAGAGAATCAGTCTGCATGTCATAGCAGAGAATCAGGCTTCACGTCAGCCACCACAGTAACAGTCCATTGTCATATATATAGGCCCAGGCACCCAGGCAGAGGAGAGAGGTCCCATAACAGAGAATCTGGCTTCATGTCAGCAGAGAATGAGTCTGCATGTCATAGCAGAGAATCAGGCTTCACGTCAGCCACCACTGTAACAGTCCATTGTCATATATTTATGCCCAGGCACCCAGGCAGAGGATAGAGGTCCCGTAACTGAGAATCTGGCTTCATGTCAGCAGAGAATCAGTCTGCATGTCATAGCAGAGAATCAGGCTTCACGACAGCCACCACTATAACAGTCCATTGTCATATATTTAGGCCCAGGCACACAGGCAGAGGAGAGAGGTCCCGTAACAGAGAATCTGGCTTCATGTCAGCAGAGAATCAGTCTGCATGTCATAGCAGAGAATCAGGCTTCACGTCAGCCACCACTGTAACAGTCCATTGTCATATATTTAGGCCCAGGCACCCAGGCAGAGGAGAGAGGTCCCATAACAGAGAATCTGGCTTCATGTCAGCAGAGAATCAGTCTGCATGTCATAGCAGAGAATCAGGCTTCACGTCAGCCACCACTGTAACAGTCCATTGTCATATATTTAGGCCCAGGCACCCAGGCAGAGGAGAGAGGTCCCATAACAGAGAATCTGGCTTCATGTCAGCAGAGAATCAGTCTGCATGTCATAGCAGAGAATCAGGCTTCAAGTCAGCCACCACTGTAACAGTCCATTGTCATATATTTAGGCCCAGGCACCCAGGCAGAGGAGAGAGGTCCCTTAACAGAGAATCTGGCTTCATGTCTGCAGAGAATCAGTCTGCATGTCATAGCAGAGAATCAGGCTTCATGTCACTCACCACTGTAACAGTCCATTGTCATATATTTAGGCCCAGGCACCCAGGCAGAGGAGAGAGGTCCCGTAACAGAGAATCTGGCTTCATGTCAGCAGAGAATCAGTCTGCATGTCATAGCAGAGAATCAGGCTTCACATCAGCCACCACTGGAACAGTCCATTGTCATATATTTAGGCCCAGGCACCCAGGCAGAGGAGAGAGGTCCCGTAACAGAGAATCTGGCTTCATGTCCGCAGAGAATCAGTCTGCATGTCATAGCAGATAATCAGGCTTCACGTCACCCACCACTGTAACAGTCCATTGTCATATATTTAGGCCCAGGCACCCAGGCAGAGGAGAGAGGTCCTATAACAGAGAATCTGGCTTCATGTCATAGCAGAGAATCATGCTTCACGTCACCCAACATTGGAACAGTCCATTGTCATATATTTAGGCCCCGGCACCCAGACAGAGGAGAGGTTCATTCAACTTTGGGTTGCCTTGCAATATAATGGTAAAATGAAAATAAAAATAGGATTGAATGGGCACCTGCAGTACAATAATATATGGTTAAGGGGAGGTAGTTAATGTCTAATCTGCACAAGGGATGGACAGGTCCTGTGGGATCCATGCCTGGTTCATTTTTATGAACGTCAGCTTGTCCACATTGGCTGTAGACAGGCGGCTGCGTTTGTCTGTAATGACGCCCCCTGCCGTGCTGAATACACGTTCAGACAAAACGCTGGCCGCTGGGCAGGCCAGCACCTCCAAGGCATAAAAGGCTAGCTCTGGCCACGTGGACAATTTAGAGACCCAGAAGTTGAATAGGGCCGAACCATCAGTCAGTACGTGGAGGGGTGTGCACACGTACTGTTCCACCATGTTAGTGAAATGTTGCCTCCTGCTAACACATTGCGTATCAGGTGGTGGTGCAGTTAGCTGTGGCGTGTTGACAAAACTTTTCCACATCTCTGCCATGCTAACCCTGCCCTCAGAGGAGCTGGCCGTGACACAGCTGCCTTGGCGACCTCTTGCTCCTCCTCTGCCTTGGCCTTGGGCTTCCACTTTTTCCCCTGTGACATTTGGGAATGCTTTCAGTAGCGCATCTACCAACGTGCGCTTGTACTCGCGCATCTTCCTATCACGCTCCAGTGCAGGAAGTAAGGTGGGCACATTGTCTTTGTAGCGTGGATCCAGCAGGGTGGCAACCCAGTAGTCTGCACACGTTAAAATGTGGGAAACTCTGCTGTTGTTGCGCAGGCACTGCAGCATGTAGTCGCTCATGTGTGCCAGGCTGCCCAGGGGTAAGGACAAGCTGTCCTCTGTGGGAGGCGTATCGTCATCGTCCTGCGTTTCCCCCCAGCCACGCACCAGTGATGGGCCCGAGCTGCGATGGGTGCCACCCCGCTGTGACCATGCTTCATCCTCATCCTCCTCCACTTCCTCCTCATCCTCGTCCTCCTCGTCCTCCAGTAGTGGGCCCTGGCTGGCCACATTTGTACCTAGCCTCTGCTGTTGCAAGAAACCTCCCTCTGAGTCACTTCGAAGAGACTGGCCTGAAAGTGCTAAAAATGACCCCTCTTCCTCCTCCTCCTCCTGGGCCACCTCCTCATCGCCCTAAGTGTTTTCTCAAGGAGACATAGAAGTGGTATTGTAACGCTGATAACGGCGTCATCGCCACTGGCCATGTTGGTGGAGTACTCGAAACAGCGCAACAGGGCACACAGGTCTCGCATGGAGGCCCAGTCATTGGTGGTGAAGTGGTGCTGTTCCGCAGTGCGACTGACCCATGCGTGCTGCAGCTGAAACTCCACTATGGCCTGCTGCTGCTCGCACAGTCTGTCCAGCATGTGCAAGGTGGAGTTCCACCTGGTGGGCACGTCGCATATGAGGCGGTGAGCGGGAAGGCCGAAGTTACGCTGTAGCGCAGACAGGCGAGCAGCGGCAGGATGTGAACGCCGGAAGCGCGAACAGACGGCCCGCACTTTATGCAGCAGCTCTGACATGTCGGGGTAGTTGTGAATGAACTTCTGCACTACCAAATTCAGCACATGCGCCAAGCAAGGGATGTGCGTCAAACCGGCTAGTCCCAGAGCTGCAACGAGATTTCGCCCATTATCGCACACCACCAGGCCAGGCTTGGGGCTCACCGGCAGAAACCACTCGTCGGTCTGTTGTTCTATACCCCGCCACAACTCCTGTGCGGTGTGGGGCCTGTCCCCAAACATATGAGTTTCAGAATGGCCAGCTGACGTTTACCCCGGGCTGTGCTGAAGTTGGTGGTGAAGGTGTGTGGCTGACTGGATGAGCAGGTGGAAGAAGAGGAGGAGGAAGCTGAGGAGGAGGAGGTGGCAACAGGAGGCAAAGAATGTTGCCCTGCGATCCTTGGTGGCGGAAGGACTTGCGCCAAACAGCTCTCCGCCTGGGGCCCAGCTGCCACTACATTTACCCAGTGTGTAGTTAGGGAGATATAGCGTCCCTGGCCGTGCTTACTGGTCCACGTATCTGTGGTTAGGTGGACCCTGCCACAGATGGCGTTGCGCAGTGCACACTTGATTTTATCGGATACTTGGTGTAACGGATCACCTGGCACCCCGACTGAGTGCCTCCGTTGCTAGATGCTCCTAGTGCTTTCGGAGGACTCCAAGCACTCCACTTGACACCGTACGCCCTGCAGACCCCACGAACCGCCGCAGCTTGGTTGGGGTATCACCGTCCTCCACCCACGCTGGACCTACGACAAGGCTCCAGGCTCCAGTGGGTGAACCTCTCCTACAGCCAGAGAGCAGGAACAGCTCTTACAAGAGCTAGTAGTTATGCCAGGGGAGTATAGCAAATCTTCAGCGTATAGCAATCCCCCAGTTTGATCAGTTATCCAAACACCAGTCTCAGCATGATGAAGGATAAAACAGGAACACTTTATTGAGGGCTACCCGCCCGTATTTATGCAGGTCCCCATCTGGTGGCCACGCCCCCAGGGGACCAGAATGGAGACTGCGACACACCGAATAGATACAACACATCCCCACAATGCATCATGGTTTCCTCCTCTCTGCCCCAGAGACAACCGAGGGATAATCCAATTATCTCTCAGGACAAAGGGGAGATCGCCAATACACATGTGGGGACAACAGGACAGAAATCACCATTTAAACACACAATGTCACACCCTCCCAGCAACCACAGACATTTAACATATTCCCAGATAGCTCAAGTCTGAGTGCATATCGTTAGGCGAATGACACTCAGACCACACGAATACAATTAAACTAGCCATCTGGGTACCCTCACATAACAAAATACAATTCCAAAGACAGATTTAAGCTGTGCGGCCGGCCTGTGTTCTTTAAAGTTAGTATGGGCCATAATCCTGAGGCAGGAGGCTGGCAACCAGCCCCCTCCAAAACACCGTGGCGAGGTTGGTTTCGTCACACATCTCCCCCTTCTAGGGAAGATTAACCAGATACCTGACCTCACGGTCAGTACCTGAGTTAGTCTGGCAGTCCAACCACAACCCCATACTGGACCTGTTGAATTTTGGGGCCTGGCTCTGTTCCGTATGTCCCCAGCGGTTGAGTGGGCATCTGCGACTCCTTGCTGCCTTGTGGTTCTCCAGCTTGGAGCTGTAGGTACTTGGTAGGCAGAGGCCGACTGCGCTCTGCCCAGATGCCAGCTCTTCCGCGGGGGTAGCCTGTGGAAAGTCCGGCTCTGAAGAAGAGGGTAGGGGAGGGCAGAGGCCGACTGCGCTCTGCCCAGATGCCAGCTCTTCCGCTGGGGTAGCCGGTGGGGAGTCCGGCTCTGAAGAAGAGGGTAGGGGAGGGCAGAGGCCGACTGCACTCTGCCCAGATGCCAGCTCTTCCGCTGGGAAGAAATCAGTGGGTAGCGCAGGCTCATCCCCTGCCCCCAGAACTCTGTTGGGAAGTAGCTGGGAAGGGGAGGGCTCGCTTACCTCCTCCTCCTGGTATCCCTGCGGAGATGGATGGGGATCTGGACCGACTGTCCAGCATCCCTGTAGGACTGGCACCGAGCCCGCGGTCTCATCTGCGCCCATGCAGAGGGGCTTGTGTTCCCCTTTTCCCGGTATCTCCGGCTGCTGGTGGAAGGTGAGGCCGGTTGCCTCTCCTCCCCAGGACTCTGGTTGCTGTAAGGCAGAGGGACCCCGCATCTCCTCCCCCTGGAACTCAGGTTGCCGCTGGGGAGAGAGACCGGTTGTCTCCTCTCCCTGTGATATGCACTGCCGCTGGAGATCTGGGCAGGCGGCCCAGCATCCCTGTAGGGCCAGTAGAGAGACCTCGGTCCCATCTCCACCTGCCATCTGTGGGTCCTCCCAGGACCAGTCTGTGAGGTCCCTCCACATTTGCGAGTCAGGATCACCTGCGTCCACACCTGGCAACTCTGGCTGCTGCTGAGGGTCTGGGCCAGCATCCCAGCATCCCGGTGGAGAGCCCTCGGTCCCGTCTCCACCTGCCTGTTGTGGTTCCTCACAGGACCAGTCTATGAGGACCCCTACCTCTGTAGCTGGTACTGAAGCAGGGGATACTTCAGTCGGGTCTTCCCAGCTGTAGGGTTGTAGGTCTGGGACTGCCACCCAGCTCTCTGGCAGTGTATATTGGGACCGAATTGAGCTGAAGAAGTATTGGTAGTCCTGCTCCAGCTCCCACTCCTTTGTCACTAGAGATGCCAGGTCTTGTCTCACCTCTCTCGCTGTAGCCCAATCATGCATAGCCTCTCTGTAGTCATAGATATCCCAGAACCGGGACCCTCCAGCATCTCCGAACTCTGGTTCTGCGAAGGCCTCAAACAACAGGCCAGGGCCATCATAATCCTCACCCTCGGGTCTGTCGTGCTCAGCCATCCAGGGAGAGTGCCGAATCACATACCACCAGAGTGCCTGGTAGGCGTCATCTAGCCAAAGCTCCTTCCATACCAGGCTCTCCAGTTCTGTCACCCACTCATTCAGGGGCTCCTCTCCCAGAAGGGGCATTCGCAGGGCCACTCGCATCCGCAACTGCTGCTCCTCACTGGGGAGACACTCGCCCCGCCGACGCTGTACATCTTCCAGGGCCTCGTGCCAGACGCCTTTCCGGACTGCATCCCTCCAGTCCGGGTCATCATCCTCCTCGTAGTGGAACGCTGTTCGAAGACTAGCCGATTCCATCCTGCTGTAGCCAGGGGCGCTGTACGGATACTAGCGTTGCCCTCAATATACTCCACGAACGGTGTCTCCGAGCTGCTTCTCCTCACACTAGGACGCCATCCCACTGCTTGCCACCAATGTAACGGATCACCTGGCACCCCGACCGAGTACCTCCGTTGCTAGATGCTCCTAGTGCTTTCCGAGGACTCCAAGCACTCCACTTGACACCGTACGCACTGCAGACCCCACGAACCGCCGTAGCTTGGTTGGGGTCTCACCGTCCTCCACCCACGCTGGACCTACGACAAGGCTCCAGGCTCCAGTGGGTGAACCTCTCCTACAGCCAGAGAGCAGGAACAGCTCTTACAAGAGCTAGTAGTTATGCCAGGGGAGTATAGCAAATCTTCAGCGTATAGCAATCCCCCAGTTTGATCAGTTATCCAAACACCAGTCTCAGCATGATGAAGGATAAAACAGGAACACTTTATTGAGGGCTACCCGCCCGTATTTATGCAGGTCCCCATCTGGTGGACACGCCCCCAGGGGACCAGAATGGAGACTGCGACACACCGAACAGATACAACACATCCCCACAATGCATCATGGTTTCCTCCTCTCTGCCCCAGAGACAACCGAGGGATAATCCAATTATCTCTCAGGACAAAGGGGAGATCGCCAATACACATGTGGGGACAACAGGACAGAAATCACCATTTAAACACACAATGTCACACCCTCCCAGCAACCACAGACATTTAACATATTCCCAGATAGCTCAAGTCTGAGTGCATATCGTTAGGCGAATGACACTCAGACCACACGAATACAATTAAACTAGCCATCTGGGTACCCTCACATAACAAAATACAATTCCAAAGACAGATTTAAGCTGTGCGGCCGGCCTGTGTTCTTTAAAGTTAGTATGGGCCATAATCCTGAGGCAGGAGGCTGGCAACCAGCCCCCTCCAAAACACCGTGGCGAGGTTGGTTTCGTCACACTTGGTTGTGCAGGGAAGGCACGGCTCTATTGGAGAAGTAGTGGCGGCTGGGAACAACATACTGTGGGACAGCAAGCGACATGAGCTGTTTGAAGCTGTCTGTGTCCACCAGCCTAAATGACAGCATTTCATAGGCCAGTAGTTTAGAAATGCTGGCATTCAAGGCCAGGGATCGAGGGTGGCTAGGTGGGAATTTACGCTTTCTCTCAAATGTTTGTGAGATGGAGAGCTGAACGCTGCCGTGTGACATGGTTCAGATGCTTGGTGACGGAGGTGGTGGTGTTGGTGGTACATCCCCTGTTTGCTGGGCGGCAGGTGCCAACGTTCCTCCAGAGGCGGAGGAAGAGACCGAGGCGGCAGCAGCAGAAGAGGCCGAGGCGGCAGCAGCAGAAGACGCCGAGGCGGCAGCAGCAGAAGAGGTAGCAGGGGGAGCCTGAGTGACTTCCTTGTTTTTAAGGTGTTTACTCCACTGCAATTCATGCTTTGCATGCAGGTGCCTGGTCATGCAGGTTGTGCTAAGGTTCAGAACGTTAATGCCTCGCTTCAGGCTCTGATGGCACAGCGTGCAAACCACTCGGGTCTTGTCGTCAGCACATTGTTTGAAGAAGTGCCATGCCAGGGAACTCCTTGAAGCTGCCTTTGGGGTGCTCGGTCCCAGATGGCGGCGGTCAGTAGCAGGCGGAGTCTCTTGGCGGCGGGTGTTCTGCTTTTGCCCACTGCTCCCTCTTTTGCTACGCTGTTGGCTCAGTCTCACCACTGCCTCTTCCTCCGAACTGTGAAAGTCAGTGGCACGACCTTCATTCCATGTGGGGTCTAGGACCTCATCGTCCCCTGCATCGTCTTCCACCCAGTCTTGATCCCTGACCTCCTGTTCAGTCTGCACACTGCAGAAAGACGCAGCAGTTGGCACCTGTGTTTCGTCATCATCAGAGATGTGCTGAGGTGGTATTCCCATGTCCTCATCATCAGGAAACATAAGTGGTTGTGCGTCAGTGCATTCTATGTCTTCCACCGCTGGGGAAGGGCTAGGTGGATGCCCTTGGGAAACCCTGCCAGCGGAGTCTTCAAACAGCATAAGAGACTGCTGCATAACTTGAGGCTCAGACAGTTTCCCTGGTATGCATGGGGGTGATGTGACAGACTGATGGGCTTGGTTTTCAGGCGCCATCTGTGCGCTTTCTGCAGAAGACTGGGTGGGAGATAATGTGAACGTGCTGGATCCACTGTCGGCCACCCAATTGACTAATGCCTGTACCTGCTCAGGCCTTAACATCCTTAGAACGGCATTGGGCCCCACCAAATATCGCTGTAAATTATGGCGGCTACTGGGACCTGAGGTAGTTGGTACACTAGGACGTGTGGCTGTGGCAGAACGGCCACGTCCTCTCCCAGCACCAGAGGGTCCACTAACACCACCACGACCATGTCCGCGTCCGCGTCCTTTACTAGATGTTTTCCTCATTGTTATCGTTCACCACAACAACAAAAATATTATTTGGCCCAATGTATTGAATTCAAATTCAGGCCTTTTTTTACAGACACCTAACACTATCTGGCTATCTATTTAGGTACCGTATTACACTAATACAGGCACAGCAGTAACCACAGATTTAGCTGACTATAAATTTGAGGCCTATTATTTAGGCGCTGGGTGACAGGTATAGGTTTACGGACAGAATTAGACTGGGATATGCACAGTAGCGTGTGTGTCAAGTTATTGAGAATGACCCTATCAGCACCTTGAATCTAATATACCCTTTTAGGGATAAATTTAAAGTAGGCCTGATACAGCAGAAACCACTAATTTAGAGAATTGCTAAATTGGGAATTGTATTTCAACGCAGAACAAAAACTGTGCTTTGACGGACACTAAATAACTTGCCCAGCCACAGCAATAACCACAGATTTAGCTGACTATAAATTTGAGGCCTATTATTTAGGCGCTGGGAGACAGGTATACGTTTACAGACAGAATTAGACTGGGATATGCACAGTAGCGTGTGTGTCAAGTTATTGAGAATGACCCTATCAGCACCTTGATTCTAATATACCCTTTTATGGATGGATTTAAAGTAGGCCTGATACATCAGAAACCACTAATTTAGAGAATTGCTAAATTGGGAATTGTATTTCAACCCAGAACAAAAACTGTGCTTTGACGGACACTAAATAACTTGCCCAGCCACAGCAATAACCACAGATTTAGCTGACTATAAATTTGAGGCCTATTATTTAGGCGCTGGGTGACAGGTATAGGTTTACGGACAGAATTAGACTGGGATATGCACAGTAGCGTGTGTGTGAAGTTATTGAGAATGACCCTATCAGCACCTTGAATCTAATATACCCTTATAGGGATAAATTTAAAGTAGGCCTGATACAGCAGAAACCACTAATTTAGAGAATTGCTAAATTGGGAATTGTATTTCAACGCAGAACAAAAACTGTGCTTTGACGGACACTAAATAACTTGCCCAGCCACAGCAATAACCACAGATTTAGCTGACTATAAATTTGAGGCCTATTATTTAGGCGCTGGGAGACAGGTATACGTTTACAGACAGAATTAGACTGGGATATGCACAGTAGCGTGTGTGTCAAGTTATTGAGAATGACCCTATCAGCACCTTGATTCTAATATACCCTTTTATGGATGGATTTAAAGTAGGCCTGATACATCAGAAACCACTAATTTAGAGAATTGCTAAATTGGGAATTGTATTTCAACCCAGAACAAAAACTGTGCTTTGACGGACACTAAATAACTTGCCCAGCCACAGCAATAACCACAGATTTAGCTGACTATAAATTTGAGGCCTATTATTTAGGCGCTGGGTGACAGTTATACGTTTACAGACAAAATTAGACTGGGATATGCACAGTAGCGTGTGTTTCAAGTTATTGAGAATGACCCTATCAGCACCTTGATTCTAATATACCCTTTTAGGGATGGATTTAAAGTAGGCCTGATACAGCAGAAACCACTAATTTAGAGAATTGCTAAATTGGAAATTGTATTTCAACCCAGAACAAAAACTGTGCTTTGACGGACACTAAATAACTTGCCCAGCCACAGCAATAACCACAGATTTAGCTGACTATAAACTTGAGGCCTATTATTTAGGCGCTGGGTGACAGGTATACGTTTACGGACAGAATTAGACTGGGATATGCACAGTAGCGTGTGTGTGAAGTTATTGAGAATGACCCTATCTGCACCTTGAATCTAATATACCCTTTTAGGGATAAATTTAAAGTAGGCCTGATACATCAGAAACCACTAATTTAGAGAATTGCTAAATTGGGAATTGTATTTCAACCCAGAACAAAAACTGTGCTTTGACAGACACTAAATAACTTGCCCAGCAACAGCAATAACCACAGATTTAGCTGACTATAAATTTGAGGCCTATTATTTAGGCGCTGGGTGACAGGTATAGGTTTACAGACAGAATTAGACTGGGATATGGCCAAAAAATAACCACACTATTGATGGTTAAATGCACTTGGTGTGACAGCTTGACCAACCACACTATTGAGGGTTAAATGCACTTGGTGACAGGCTCAGCTTGCCCCTGATGTAGTATATGGCCAAAAAATGACTACACTATTGATGGTTAAATGCACTTGGTGTGACAGCTTGACCAACCACACTATTGAGGGTTAAATGCACTTGGTGACAGGCTTAGCTTGCCCCTGATGTAGTATATGGCCAAAAAAATAACCACACTATTAATGGTTAAATGCACACTTTGTGTGACAGCCAAAAAACAACCTCACTATTGAGGGTTAAATGCACTTGGTGACAGCTTGCCCCTGATGTAGTATATGGCCAAAAAATAACCACACTTATTGATGGTTAAATGCACTTGGTGTGACAGCTTGACCCTGATGTAGGATTTAGCCAAAAAACAACCACACTATTGAGGGTTAAATGCACTTGGTGGCAGCTTGTGCTGGCGCACCACAAGACACAAAATGGCCGCCTATCACCCCAGAAATAAGTGAATGAAAAACGCTCTGGGCAGCCTAAAAACAGTGAGCAGTTGAATATCAGCAGTTCAATGATCCACAGCTGCAGATCGATCACTGAATGAAGTCTTTTGGATGAGTTAATCACTGCCTAATCTCGCCCTAACGTCGCAGCTGCAACCTCTCCCTACACTGATCAGAGCAGAGTGACGGGCGGCGCTACGTGACTCCAGCTTAAATAGAGGCTGGGTCACATGCTGCACTGGCCAATCACAGCCATGCCAATAGTAGGCATGGCTGTGATGGCCTCTTGGGGCAAGTAGTATGACGCTTGTTGATTGGCTGCTTTGCAGCCTTTCAAAAAGCGCCAAGAAAGCGACGAACACTGAACCCGAACCCAGACTTTAACGGAAATGTTCGGGTTCGGGTCCGTGTCACGGACACCCCAAAATTCGGTACGAACCCGAACTATACAGTTCGGGTTCGCTCATCCCTAGTAGTCACCTGAAATGGTTTTCACTTCACAGGTGTGCCCTGTCAGGTTTAATAAGCTGGATTTCTTGCCTAATAAATGGGGTTGGGACCATCAGTTGTGTTGAGGAGAAGTCAGGTGGATACACAGCTGATAGTCCTACTGAATAGACTGTTAGAATTTGTATTATGGCAAGAAAAAAGCAGCTAAGTAAAGAAAAACAAGTGGTCATCATTGCTTTAAGAAATGAAGGTCAGTCAGTCCGAAAAATTTGGAAAACTTTGAAAGTAAGGGCTATTTGACCATGAAGGAGAGTGATGGGGTGCTGCGCCAGATGACCTGGCCTCCACAGTCACCGGACCTGAACCCAATCGAGATGGTTTGGGGTGAGCTGGACAGCAGAGTGAAGGCAAAAGGGCCAACAAGTGCTAAGCATCTCTGGGAACTCCTTCAAGACTGTTGGAAGACCATTTCAGGTGACTACCTCTTGAAGCTCATCAAGAGAATGCCAAGAGTGTGCAAAGCAGTAATCAAAGCAAAAGGTGGCTACTTTGAAGAACCTAGAATATGACATATTTTCAGTTGTTTCACACTTTTTTGTTATGTATATAATTCCACATGTGTTAATTCATAGTTATGATACCTCCAGTGTGAATCTACAATTTTCCTAGTCATTAAAATAAAGAAAACTCTTTGAATGAGAAGGTGTGTCCAAACTTTTGGTCTGTACTGTATATATATATATATATATATATATATATATATATATTTATATGAATTTGCATTATATTCTATCTATTTATTAATTTATTAATCATGAAATTTAAAATTAATATATTGTGTATTATGATTGTGATGATTTTTAATATATTTATAGTTATATTCACATATATATATTGTATTTCTAAATGTATTTACTGTATAATACTGTAGATTATTCAAAATATGAAATGTACAGTTGTTTTTAATTTTTAATTTATTATATTTATGTATTGATAAATATCAGTATTGATCCATTTTTAAATAATCAGTCATTATTTATTTTCTTAATTGATTTTTTAAAGTAATTAGTGTGCATGGACACACAGCACACAATCTGACCTCACTAGTCTGCTCCAGGTTTCCCGATCAGGCACATGGAAGATGCAGCAGAACACTGCGTTTTCACTAACAACGACATCATGTTGTGTTTTCTCGAAGCCAGAGGGCTGTGGAAGTGTCAGTGTTAAGCAGCGCCTCTTTCGTAGGATATGTTGTAAGTAAATCTTAATTTTTTGATCTGAGGCGTGAAAAGCGCATCAAAACTAATTAAGAACTTAACACAATCGCAGATAAAAGTCATTGACTTTGCTTGCAAAATCACAGGATTTTACATGAAAGCACACACGACGCATTCGGACCTTATCTGCGATGCCCGTGTGAAAGGAGCCAAACTGCTAATCGTTATGCACAAACAGTTTACTGTCAGTTCTATGTAACTGAAGAACACTTGTTCCCCTCTTAACAGACTCAAAAATGCACTGTGCTGGATGACAGTGTTGGCGCTCCACTGTGCCTGTCAGCCCCGCCAGGCTGAAGTATGCACCCTTTGCACCTGACACTAATACCCCGGGTGTTCAAAATAGGCCTTTAAAATTGATCATTATGCCCTAGCACCGGCAAGAGATCATGCAGGTTGCTCACTGGTGGAAGCCACAATGTGGACCCTTCCAACAGCCTTGGAACAACGCTGCTTCATCGCCAAAGGAAGTTTGCATTGCCTCCGTCAGATCATGACGGAATGCTTCCAGACTCCGGCCGATTAAACTTGGCTTATCAATGCCTTCAGTGCTCACACAGGCACATGAGGGATGGGTGTAGCAATTGGATGTAGACTAGCGTGTGTGCTATACTGATCGTGTATGGGTGGGTGGAGCGTCGGGACACATTCCTCCTCACAGACATGAGGAGGAACGAAAGAGCCGCTGCTAAACACCAACACTTCCACAGCCCTCTGGCTTCGAGAAAACACAACATGATGTCGTTGTAAGTGATAACAAAGTGTTCTGCTGCACTTTCCATGTGCCTGATCTGTAAAATGAGAGATCTTGTTCTATATCTAGATGTTAATTCCTTTATATATTTACATTAATTTTTAGCTTTATATAATAATTATTATTAATCTCAATATGTCTCAATTGATGTATGGTGTTGCCCGGGTCTGATGGGGGTCCATTTCCGGGAACACACTGCTGCTGCCCACATGTCACCTGCTGTTGCTGCTGCTGTCGGAGATGTCTCAGTTGATGTATGGTGTTGCCCGGGTCTGGTGGGGGCCCATTCCCGGGAACACACTGCTGCTGCCCACATGTCACCTACTGTTGCTGCTGCTGTCGGAGATATCTCAGTTGATGTATGGTGTTGCCCGGGTCTGGTGGGGGCCCATTCCCGGGAACACACTGATGCTGCCCACATGTCACCTGCTGTTGCTGCTGCTGTCGGAGATGTCTTAGTTGATGTATGGTGTTGCCAGGGTCTGGTGGGGGCCCATTCCTGGGAACACACTGCTGCAGCCCACATTTCTGCTGCTGCTGTAGCTGTATGTCCTGCGTAGTTAGGCTGAGAAATTTATAGGCCTTATACTCCATCGTAAATTCTAACTGCTGCTGCTGTTTGTCATCATGATCACGTTGACTTGTCTGTAGGACTTTTAAAACACCGTTGGCTGCTGCTGCCTGTCTTGCGGCGTTAGGCCGAGATATTTATAGGCCTTATACTCCAACGTAACTTCTACCTGCTGCTGCTGTTTGTTATCATGATCACATTGACTTGTCTGTAGGACTTTTAAAACACCGTTGCCTGCTGCTGCCTGTCTTGTGGAGTTAGGCCGAGATATTTATAGGCCTTATACTCCACCGTAAATTCTACCTGCTGCTGCTGCTTTTTGTCATCGTGATCACGTTGACTTGTATGTAGGACTTTTTAAACACCGTTGCCTGCTGCTGCCTGTCTTGCGGAGTTAGGCCGATATATTTATAGGCCTTATACTCCACCGTTAATTCTACCTGCTGCTGCTGTGTGTCTTTGTGCTCTTGACTTAGTTGTAGGACTTTGACCAATAAAGTTAATCTTATGGTGACGTTGCCTGTATTTAATCTGAATATTTAGTCCTATGTATGTGTATAACTTACAGTATAGCATTAAAATTTATAATATTGGGTGTTTATTGATCCTGCCTGCGTAGTTGTGTAAATAATGCCTGTCTTTTAGTGAAGAGTTATCATTTATAAGCTGCTGCCTGTCATGACAGTGCTGGGTAAAGCAGATCGATGGGTAGCTCTTGATCGGTAGCTTTAGTATTTAAATTCTACTGTCTGCCATTATTCTGCTAAATTATGATTGATCCTTACATTACATTACAAAAAAATACGTGTTGAAGCAGTCTGTCAAGCTTGTTTGGAGACAATCGGCATGGACCACTTATTTGCCATAGTAGTTTCTCTAGTATATAGTATTGGAATTCTCAGAAATTGGTGTGCATGTTTGCTATTCTGACATGTGCTATGCTCATTATGTATAATCAATTATTAAAATAATAATACTAATATATATATATATATATATAATTATTATTTAAGTTAAGTGGTAATAATCAACACTCACAAAAAACTTTTATTTATTTATTTATTTTATTTTGTTATTTTGAAAAAATTGTGTTTGGGGGAGCCCTGTTGTGGTTGTTACTGTTAAACGTGGGGACTGCACCTGGCCTTCCATTGTCAGCAGTTGTTGTGCAGTTAAAACTGTACATGACTAATTGATGAAAACTGAAAAAAGTTTATTATTTTATTATTTATATATTTTTTTTAGATAAGGATCGAGGTTTGAACATGGTGTCGTCTGTCGTCCTGGGAGGGATGGCTGACTTCCGTGTTGACCTCTCTCTACATGGTTTAGTGTGACTGGCGTCATACGCAGCTGTGTGGTAATCAGGTTTTGTGAATGTAGAATTATTGGCACATTTTGAGTTTTAGCTATATACATTATTAATTTGTTAAAGAATATTCTAGAATTTAAATAATGAAAATTATCACATGATTATTATAGAAGCCATGTCACAATTTTTTTTGAGATTCTACTAAATTCATCCCGGTTTTCTATTGTTAATGAGGATGCAATGCTCCAACAAAAAAAATTGTGTAATCGCAAATATATTTCTAATCCATGCTGGTTTTTTCTTCTAACAATCCTTTTTTTTTTTATTGCATCAGCTAATTTTTGTAGTAGATAAATGTCATTTTGAAATGACATATATAAAAAAAATGCACATACAGTTTTAGTAGGTATTAATCTCTACACTATCTCACACACGTAGTAATATATTTATTTAATATATTTATTTTAGCAAATAATCAGAAATTTTATAATTTAATTTGCACTTGCCACTATTCAGTTTTTACCCTACTTGACTGATGTGACATAGTTTGGAAAAAAAATGCTTACTGTTCAATAAACACCCAAATTTCTTTAAAATTTTTATTTTTGGGCTTATACTAAATCTATTTGGTCTAAAAAAGTTTAGTTAAAAAGGAAGCGAAGATCTCAGCTGTGCATATGAAATGTGGTGCATATGGAGATAGGAAAGCTGAACAGGCTGACAGGTGATAATTGGTATCTTGAAGACCGTTAAGAGTGGATAGATACTACTGTATAGTTACCCTGCTTGGAGTGAATTCAAATACTCATAAATAAAATTAACAAACATGTGTAGCATAAAAGAGAAATCAAAGTTAAAAATGCAACTGGTTTATTAGTATTGGCTTGAGGAAAATCTGCCTGTGGTGAAGACTAAACTGTGTGGACAGTGAATAAGTTAAGAAATCAACTGCACATATTTTCACTTCAGGATGGGGGTGGTAAAAACATTGTCGTCATCCTACTCCTCGACTTCCTCTAGTGACTATGAGGGTGATGAAGGTGGGTGGTGAGAGGGTACAGCTTCACCTCTTACCCACATCTGGTGGGCTAGAGGCTGAAATATGGCCCAATGGTACGGCCTGCTCTTGCTCCTCCTCAGAGACATTCTCCTCCAACACCATCTTTAATGGAGTCCTGAGGAGGAACTTAGAAAGAACAAATCACTACATTTTAACATTTAAAAAAATATAAAAATGTGAAAGCATAACAAAGTTTGAGGTCCAACAATTAGTATATGGTGGGTTCTGGATAGGATAATTATTATCACATTGTTTAATTTCGCTTCTTTTGGAATTAAATAGAACTACAAAACAAGGGTTAAAGATGGTTTAAAATTGCCTAACTTAATATCTCGGATGAGGTAATAGGGGATTTTTTTGGAAGGTACTATTGCTGGTACTTGATGATTGAAATTTAGAAAAAAAAAATATTATATTTGATAAGAGGTTAAATCATATATCTTTAACTTGATGTGAGTGTATATATAGAAATAAAAAATATAATTATATATATATATATAAATGAATAAAAAAAAAAAAAAATATATATATATATATATATATATATATACACAAACCGGATTCCAAAAAAGTTGGAACACTAAACAAATTGTGAATAAAAACTGAATGCAATGATGTGGAGATGGCAAATGTCAATATTTTATTTGTAATAGAACGTAGATGACAGATCAAACGTTTAATCCGAGTAAATGTACCATTTTAAAGAAAAAATACGTTGATTCAAATTTTCGCGGTGTCAACAAATCCCAAAAAAGTTGGGACAAGTAGCAATAAGAGGCTGGAAAAAGTAAATTTGAGCATAACGAAGAGCTGGAAGACCAATTAACACTAATTGGGTCAATTGGCAACATGATTGGGTATAAAAAGAGCTTCTCAGAGTGGCAGTGTCTCTCAGAAGCCAAGATGGGTAGAGGATCACCAATTCCCACAATGTTGCGCAGAAAGATAGTGGAGCAATATCAGAAAGGGGTTACCCAGCGAAAAATTGCAAAGACTTTGCATCTATCATCATCAACTGTGCATAACAGCATCCGAAGATTCAGAGAATCTGGAACAATCTCTGTGCGTAAGGTTCAAGGCCGTAAAAACTGTACTGGATGCCCGTGATCTCCGGGCCCTTAAACGACACTGCACCACAAACAGGAATGCTACTGTAAAGGAAATCACAGAATGGGCTCAGGAATACTTCCAGAAACCATTGTCAGTGAACACAATCCACCGTGCCATCCGCCGTTGCCAGCTGAAACGCTACAGTGCAAAGAAGAAGCGATTTCTAAGCAAGATCCACAAGCTCAGACGTTTTCACTGGGCCAGGGATCATTTAAAATGGAGTGTGGCAAAATGGAAGATTGTTCTGTGGTCAGACGAGTCACGATTCGAAGTTCTTTTTGGAAATCTAGGACGCCATGTCATCCAGACCAAAGAGGACAAAGACAACCCAAGTTGTTATCAACGCTCAGTTCACAAGCCTGCATCTCTGATGGTATGGGGTTGCATGAGGGCGTGTGGCATGGGCAGCTTGCATGTCTGGAAAGGCACCATCAATGCAGAAAAATATATTCAGGTTCTAGAACAACATATGCTCCATCCACGTCATCTCTTCAGGGAAGACCCTGCATTTTTCAACAAGATAATGCCAGACCACATTCTGCATCAATCACAACATCATGGCTGCGTAGGAGAAGGATCCGGGTACTGAAATGGCCAGTCTGCAGTCCAGATCTTTCACCTATAGAGAACATTTGGCGCATCATAAAGAGAAAGGTGCAACAAAGAAGGCCCAAGACGATTGAACAGTTAGAGGCCTGTATTAGACAAGAATGGGAGAGCATTCCTATTTCTAAACTTGATAAACTGGTCTCCTCGGTCCCCAGATGTCTGTTGAGTGTTGTAAGAAGAAGGGGAGATGCCACACAGTGGTGAAAATGGCCTTGTCCCAACTTTTTGGGGATTTGTTGACACCATGAAATTCTGATTCAACATATTTTTCCCTTAAAATGGTACATTTTCTCAGTTTAAACTTTTGTTCCGTGATTTATGTTCTATTCTGAATAAAATATTAGAAATTGGCACCTCCACATCATTGCATTCAGTTTTTATTCACGATTTGTATAGTGTCCCAACTTTTTTGGAATCCGGTTTGTATATAAATATATATATATATATATATATATATATATATAGGTATAAATCGGGAAAAACGAGCGGCACTCCAATAGATAAAAGTAAGTGAACCTTTTATTCACCCAGGTGGTGCAACGTTTCGGCTCTAAACTTGAGCCTTTTTCAAGCAAAAAAAAAAATGGCTTGAAAAAGGCTCAAGTTTAGAGCCGAAACGTTGCACCACCTGGGTGAATAAAAGGTTCACTTACTTTTATCTATTGGAGTGACGCTCATTTTTCCGGATTTGTTCATTGGGGTAAGAAGCCTATTCCCCTTGGGATGTGCACCCAAACCGTGTGTTTATCTGAACCAGTGCCGCCATTTTTCTAGAACTATATATAGGTATATATAGATATATCTATATATATTTACTCTAGCAGAAGGACACTGCTTTGCGCAGGTATATTTCATGTATTTTTTTTCATGTTTCCGTGGGTCATAAAATGAAATCAACAGTATCCTATTAATAGTGACTGGCGATCAGGCTAATTTTCTCTAATTTGACAAAGATGGCCCATAACTTTGACTGTGCAATAGTTACGGAAAATCCTACGCTTGTGCTGGGTCTCCCATGAATTTATGAACAATTACACGCCACCCCTCTGCCTTACAGGAGACCGTCACCCCATTTCTCGTGTGAGTGAGGCCCCAGCTTTGTCATGTCTGGGTTCTATCTTCTACCCTCGATACAGGCTTCATTTTGGGGGGGCTCTCATACCGGTACCATAATTCCGGGCTGAGTTATGGCAAAATTTATTTTCCTGGGTGGCTAAGAGATGGGCCCTACATGTCTCATTATGCTAATCCTCCCTCCCAGCTCTCAGCATGTCTAAGGTGTAAATTAACCAGGCATAAAGGTAGGGGCAATTAGCATGTGTTTAGCTTGGGTGCCTAACAATAGCACCAGGAGACCTACTGTATCAGGTTTCCTTATGAAGCTGCCTAAGGTGCGAGTTGATCTCAGCAGGTGGTGATTAGGGTCTGTTGTCTTCGAAGGCTACAGGAGAGGGCATATGAATGTCCTGCTTCCTGGCTTAATATTCATATTTTACACTAACAGTTACCCGGATTATAATTTTTTTATTAATAAGATCCGGATAGGGACGTGACATTGCGTAACACCTACCTCATAGCATATCGCTGTGTAGTTGTGCCATCATCCGTCATATGACTGAATATTTCAGAACCTGAAAAGTGGTCAAAACTTGTGATCAGTGCTTCTGGCAACCGGGGATAGGACCAGCGAGCTTCTATTAACTGATAAGACAACTTATGTGTATGGCTGTTAGGCTTGTATTGACTATCATACTGTTATTTTTTGGGGTATGTATCGGACTAGTACATCCAAGAGAGCATAGAACACTGCAACAATTTTTTCCTGGTAGCAAGGGATCTGTATTACAAGTTTCATTGAAATCAATGGTTGCGTTTGAGGAACATACATACATACGGTACATTTGATATATATATATATATATACTGTATATATATATATATACAGTACAGGCCAAAAGTTTGGACACACCTTTTCATTCAAAGAGTTTTCTTTATTTTCATGACTATAAAAATTGTAGATTCACACTGAAGGCATCAAAACTATGAATTAACACATGTGGAATTATATACATAACAAAAAAGTGTGAAACAACTGAAAATATGTCATATTCTAGGTTCTTCAAAGTAGCCACCTTTTGCTTTGATTACTGCTTTGCACACTCTTGGCATTCTCTTGATGAGCTTCAAGAGGAAGTCACCTGAAATGGTTTTCACTTCATAGGTGTGCCCTGTCAAGTTTAATAAGTGGGATTTCTTGCCTTATAGATCGGGTTGGGACCATCAGTTGCGTTGTGGAGAAGTCAGGTGGATACACAGCTGATAGTCCTACTGAATAGACAGTTAGAATTTGTATTATGGCAAGAAAAAAAGCAGCTAAGTAAAGAAAAACGAGTGGCCATCATTACTTTAAGAAATGAAGGTCAGTCAGTCCAAAAAATTGGGAAAACTTTGAAAGTGTCCCCAAGTGCAGTCACAAAAACCATCAAGCGCTACAAAGAAACTGGCTCACATGCGGACCGCCCTAGGAAAGGAAGACCAAGAGTCACCTCTGCTGCAGAGGATAAGTTCATCCGAGTCACCAGCCTCAGAAATCGCAGGTTAACAGCAGCTCAGATTAGAGACCAGGTCTGTGCTTTGGTCTGATGAGTCCAAATTTGAGATCTTTGTCTTTGTGCGACGCAGAAAAGGTGAACGGATGGACTCTACATGCCTGGTTCCCACCGTGAAGCATGGAAGAGGAGGTGTGATGGTATGGGGGTGCTTTGCTGGTGACACTGTTGGGGATTTATTCAAAATTGAAGGCATACTGAACCAGCATGGCTACCACAGCATCTTGCAGCGGCATGCTATTCCATTCGGTTTGCGTTTAGTTGGACCATCATTTATTTTTCAACAGGACAATGACCCCAACACACCTCCAGGCTGTGTAAGGGCTATTTGACCATGAAGGAGAGTGATGGGGTGCTGAGCCAGATGACCTGGCCTCCACAGTCACCGGACCTGAACCCAATCGAGATGTTTGGGGTGAGCTGGACCGCAGAGTGAAGGCAAAGGGGCCAACAAGTGCTAAGCATCTCTGGGAACTCCTTCAAGACTGTTGGAAGACCATTTCAGGTGACTACCTCTTGAAGCTCATCAAGAGAATACCAAGAGTGTGCAAAGCAGTAAACAAAGCAAAAGGTGGCTACGTTGAAGAACCTAGAATATTACATATTTTCAGTTGTTTCACACTTTTTTGTGATGTATATAATTCCACATGTGTTAATTCATAGTTTTGATGCCTTCAGTGTGAATCTACAATTTTCATAGTCATGAAAATAAAGAAAACTCTTTGAATGAGAAGGTGTGTCCAAACTTTTGGTCTGTACTGTATATATATATATATATATATATATACATGTGTGAATGGAATGATTTGCTACGTTTCTAACCATGTACAAACTAAACATTTGTAAAATGATAGAAATAATGACTTGCATAAGAAAACTATACAAAAATATACATTACTGAGTGTTGGCGATGTTATGTCAGCATTGTACCGGGACATTTTTTGTCTCAGCTCTACGTGATCCATTGACATGGTGCCGCATATGGTCATACCAATTCTTCACTATGACTATTTGCTTGTGCCGGTGGTCATGTGTGTGCCACAATGCCACAATTCAAACCAAATACTGCGGCGCTCTTAGCAAAACGCGGGATGGGACCAGCTCAGATCATAGACCTTATTACATGCATACATGTAATCCAAAATTTTTTAAATGCAAGTATTAGTAATTAATGTGATCATGTCACCAAAATAAACCTAAAGTTAGTCCTATTAATGAAAAATTTTAGATTTTAGGTTACCGTTATAACATTACATTGAATTTAAATTGTATGTGTGTGGTGTATGAGGAATGGGGTATTGGCCATCTGAGGAGAGGTGTACCTGTGTAGTGAAGTGACGGTACGGTTTGGGGTGTACTGCTGGTTCGCCTCCACGTGGTGCCCCTGGGTTACGCTAAATGAACCAGCGAATACTGAAATACTGGAGGTCGATCATTACTTCTCTTAAACTGTGTGTGTGTGTGTGTGTGTATGTGTGTGTGTGTGTGAGTGAGGAGGTGGGGGGATGAGTTGAAGGAGGGGGGTTTAAGGTGGTAGAGTGTTTAAGGGGAGAGGGATGGATGCTGTGGGTTTTATGGTGTGGGATATACAGTGTGTAGCACGAAAATGGAGGTGCTATGTGCATATGAGAGATATTTGTCTGCTATTCATACATACATGTTACAGACATTGTAGTGTGATGTAACCACTTTAATTTGTGCCATAATCATTAACAGCTTCACACCCAATGACGTAGTTATACTTCCACGGCTCATGTCCGTGACCATAATACTGATGGTGGACATTTAGCCCATAAGATGCAGTGGTAACTTGTTAACTCTAACAAAACAAGCAATAGGAAACTTTAAGCAATAGTGTTGGATTCGCAATGCGACCAATTTTCTATCATTGCAATTCCAGCTTTGGCGATTTTGTTATAGGAGGTATTGGTAGACTTAACGAATATAACAGATATATGACTATATCTATGAATAGTGCATTATATAAGTTTGATTCGCAATGCGAATAATTGTAAGTATTATTGCTTTGCGATTACAACTTGGGCGATTTTGATTATGGTGGTATAGGAAAAAGTAACGAATGCAGTGCTATATACACTCACCTAAAGAATTATTAGGAACACCATACTAATACGGTGTTGGACCCCATTTTGCCTTCAGAACTGCTCAGGTAGCCCGTGGCATTTAAACAATGGCCAATTGGCACTAAGGGGCCTAAAGTGTGCCCAGAAAACATCCCCCACACCATTACACCACCACCAGCAGCCTGCACAGTGGTAACAAGGCATGATGGATGCATGTTCTAATTCTGTTTACGCCAAATTCGGACTCTACCATTTAAATGTCTCAACAGAAATCAAGACTCATCAGACCAGACAACATTTTTCCAGTCTTCAACAGTCCAATTTTGGTGAGCTTGTGCAAATTGTAGCCTCTTTTTCCTATTTGTAGTGAAGATGAGTGGTACCCGGTGGGGTCTTCTGCTGTTGTAGCCCATCCGCCTCAAGGTTGTGGCTTCACAAATGCTTTGCTGCATACCTCGGTTGTAACGAGTGGTTATTTCAGTCAACGTTGCTCTTCTATCAGCTTGAATCAGTCGGCCCATTCTCCTCTGACCTCTAGCATCAACAAGGCATTTTCGCCCACAGGACTGCCGCATACTGGATGTTTTTCCCTTTTCACACCATTCTTTGTAAACCCTAGAAATGGTTTTGCGTGAAAATCCCAGTAACTGAGCAGATTGTGAAATACTCAGACCGGCCCATCTGGCACCAACAACCATGCCACGCTCAAAATTGCTTAAATCACCTTTCTTTCCCATTCTGACATTCAGTTTGGAGTTCAGGAGATTGTCTTAACAAGGACCACAACCCTACATGCATTGAAGCAACTGCCATGTGATTGGTTGACTAGATAATTGCATTAATGAGAAATAGAACAGGTGTTCCTAATAATTCTTTAGGTGAGTGTATATGAATAGTGCATTATAGAAGTTGGATTAGCAATGCGATTAATGGTAGTAACTATTATCGCATTGCGATTACAACTTGGGCGATTTTGATTATGGTGGTATAAGAGAATTATCGATTACGATGAGAACGAATGAATATAACACTACTCTATATTCCTTAATTATTTCCAGCAATCCTAAACTTGCCTATACCGAGATGTTAGTTGGATACGCAATGCGATCAATATTAGTTAATTTTCTCGCATTGCAATTACAACTTTTAGTCAACTCACCCTATAGGTTGGATTGATATCTGCGTTAATCCTGGCAATTCTAAGTTGTATTCGCAATGCGATTATTTGAACTTTAATTACTCACATTGCTCTTTTAACTTACAGCTGTCCAGATTTAACCTAACCAACCAATAAAGAGAATCCTGATCTATTTTCTTATTTGTTAATTCTAGCAGTCAATTGTTCACATTAGTCAACTTTCCAATTGGTCCCCCACTATAAGTTGTAATTGCATTCGAATGGAACCTTAGAGCTTTCTATTAGTCTGATTTACTATTGGTTGGCTTAATAGAATTCAGTTTCATTCGTACGCGAATACAACTTAGAGCAAGGTACCAATATGAAATTTGCTTGCCTATACAGTCCACTTTACTATGTTTGGTTTGTTATCACGATAATACGTCATTTAAATAATTGTGTGCGTCTGTACGTGTGTGCCTGTCTTTGGATCGGAAAGAGAGTGGAGAGAGAGAAAGAGAGATAGATTCTAGAGAAATTTTGGAAATAACTTCTGAAATGGCCAAAAGTAATTTCAAACCAAAAGAGCTGGAATTTTTGATCACTGTAAGTAATTCTACCTAACAAGTATATCATACAGTGATGTCATTTCTTAATTATTTATCATTTATATTAGCCATAATAGCCAACAAGGATGCAGGCCTTGACTGAAATCCTAATTGCCATACACTGTCACATGTCCTACTGCAGGGTAAAATAAACTGATCATAGGTTTTAGCAGACTGCACAACTACACTGCTAGTGGAAAACACTGTTAAAGGGGCGGTCACTCTTCAAGTCACTGTTAAAGGGGAGGCCGTTTTTAAAGTCACTTTTCAAGGGGAAGCTACTGTCAAAGTCACTGTTAAAGAGACGTCCACTGTTCAAGTCACTGTTAAAAGTGCGGCCACTGTTCAAGTCACTGTTAAAGGGGAGGCCGTTGTTAAAGTCACTGTTAAAGGGGCGGCCACTGTTCAAGTCACTGTTAAAGGGGTGGCCACTTGTCAAGTCACTGTTAAAGGGGTGGCCACTGTTCAAGTCACTGTTAAAGGGGCGGACTCTGTCAAAGTCACTGTTAAATGGGAGGCCATTGTTGAAAGTCACTGTTAAAGTGGGGGTATCTGTGAAAGTCACTGTTAAAGTAGCGTCCACTGTGGAGTTTAGTTCTTATATTTGCCTTGAATATAAATGTTTTATTTTAATTTTACTTTCATATAGTTCCATAGGGAACTATATAAATATCTACTCTTTTACTGTTTTGATATAAAATTTTATTTTGATGGATGAGATGACTATAATTACTAATAATTGTATTTTAAAACTTTGGGATTACATCCTTTAACTGTTATCTTGCAGCATATGCTGCAGAAGGGCTATGATGAGATAAGGTTCCGTGCAGAGAAGCAGGCCATTGTTCGGAGAGAAGCATACCGGCTGTGGCAGCTACATGGCAGCATTCATTAAAAAAATGCAATTTAAAAAAAGTGCTCGGACCTGAAACGACACAATATGGATCTGATCAAAGAGGTCAGAGACAAATATTGTCCAGGTACGATGCTTACATTAATTTTCTATCACCCACCTATTTATGTGTTCAGTTATGCAAATAAGTATTTCTATCCCTTTACAACTGATTACTTAGTACAGTAGTGTCGAACCGATGGAACGGGTGCTAGATGCGGCACTTAGAGCCCTCTCTGTGGGCCGCATACCCTTGAAAAGGTCTAAAGCGTACTAATCGGCTTTAAACACTTCCTACCATACAGCTTCGCAGGCACACTATTAACAGCACAGTCAGCATATTGAATGTAGGCAGGCTGTTACAGCAAAATGATAATTGTGTGGAAAACAGACTATACTGGTATTCAGGTACAATGGTAGCGTTGGCTATTTGAGATAAATAAATTAGTTGGCTTTCTGTTCTGCCTCAAAAAAAGTTCTCCAGCACGGATTTAGTACATGGTGGGACACGTAGCTGATTATTCCTTTAACATATATACATACACTCACAGCTAGATACAGATATATGATGTAAACCCTTATCCAATGTCAAAACAGTTGACTCGGTCCACCTTATTTCAATAACCCTGCAACAGTACCTTCCGAACCAATACCCCCCATCCTAGCAATTAACGTACTCAACTGTAAACCATCTGAAAGACTTCATTTGTAGTTTCATCTAACACCAAATCAAGTTAAATCAAACATAGGGGAAATCATTATGCCATCCAGATCCCACCATAGATTAATTTGTGTACCGTTACCTTTTTTTTTGCTTTCCTTCGTTATCTTGGTATTTTTGGAAAATTTGGTCATTACAGATGCTCCTCTTCCGAAAGTACGCGCTAAGCGTTCTAGAAAGAAGGTGGTGGTGGAAGAGAAGGAGATGACAGAGGATGAGGAGCAGGAACAGGCAGGACCATCAGGGCATCAGGCCCATAGCCCACCTGATGCAGATGAGGTCGAGGAGGATGAGGAGGAGGAAGAAGACGAGGTGGTGACCACCCCCCGCCAGGAGGATAAATATATTCTGTTGATGTTTTAATTTAAAAAATGTCCCCACACACATACAGGTGTCAGTTTAGTCTTCACCACAGGCAGATTTTATTCAAGCAAACAATTATAAACAAGTTCCAGTTCAACCTCTAATTTTTATTCAGACTTCAGATATTGCGTAATCTAAAGTCCCACACTTTGCATTCACTCCAAGCAGTGTAACAAAAAGATTAGTATATCACCACTCTTTAGGGTCTGTCAGAGACCATGCTCATTTCTCTGCAGGTTCAGTTTTCACATCTCCTGTCCACACTTGAAAAGAACAGCATTTTTAATCCCCACTTTATAAAAACCCTTGATGGAGTACGGGAGTGACCTGTGCCACTATATCTGATTGGGCACTCAGTCCAAATACCCGGACCCTAATTAAATCCACGTAAAAAAATTTTTTTTTACAGCAAGCTGCTGTACTGATTTCCGAAAAGTATCTCAATGAGGCATACAATTTTATTAAGATGTAATGAGCATCCAATATATAAAAATTTTCTTAGACTAAAGTGCACAAAACCATATTAATATTTATCTAAAAAATGGTGTAAAAACTGTAAAAACAGGCAACAAAGAACGTAGAACACACAACAGTAATATAAAACATGAACACTATAAAGTAATTAATCTACATAAAAAGCATTTACGTAACTACTAAGTCCATAACCCTAAAGTCAAAAGAACTATTATTAATCCTAACTAAACCAATTTATAACGGATTGCGATAAAAAAATATAATCTGCTTTATACACCAATCAATTATTGTCTTTTAAAGTACATTAAAAAAATGTACTTTACTTTTACAGTTCACGACAACATGATAAAAAAAATTAAAAATGCAGAGGGAGCAGCGCAAACGGATTAGGCAGTTCAGGGCGCTGCAGATGCGCAAGATAAGGGAGCTGAAGCTCCAATTATCCCACTAGCTCAGCCTAATGGAGGAGGCCAACCAAAAGGCCCTTGATGAACTGCTCCAAGAGCAGAAAAGAATGAAAAGCTTACCCTATTTTTTTTTTGGGGGGAGGGGCCTTTTGTTATTTATGTTAATTAATATTTATCTTTATTTAAAGATTTTTTTAGTAAACTTTATTGTTCTATCTAATTTATTGTGTTTTGTTTTATTGTAACCAATGGGGTAACAGTACGGACAATTTAGTCTGGGCCAAAGTAATAATTCATTATCATTACATACAGCAGCCGCCGTTACATGGAAACAGGGTAATAGACATGGCGCCGCTTATGGTCGCACCACTTATTCGCTATGACTATTTTCTTCTGCCGGTGGTGCCGGTGGTCATCTGTGTGCCACAATTAAAACCGAATACTGCGGACTGCTCTCTTAGCAGCATGCCTGACGGGACCAGGTCTAATCATAGACCTTGTACAACATGCATACATGTAATCCAAATCTTTTAAAATACAAGTATCAGTAATTAATGTGATCATGTCACCAAAATAAAAAATGATGGCTATAAATGGAAAATATTTGATTTTAGGTTACCGTTATAACATTACATTGTATTTAAATTGTATGTGTGTGGTGTATGAGCAATAAGGTAATGGCCAATGCCCATCTGAGGAGAGGTGTACCTGTGTAGTGAGGTGACGGTACGGTATGGGGTGTACAGCTGGTTCGCCTCCACGTGGTGCCCCTGGGTTATGGTAAATGAACCAGCGAATACTGAAATACTGGAGGTCAATCATTACTTCTCATAAACTGTGTGTGAGTGAGGAGATGGGGGGGAGTTGATGGAAGGGGGTTTAAGGTGGTGCAGGGTTTAAGGGGGGAGGGGGGGTTGGTGTGGGCTTTATAGCGTGGGATATACAGTGTGTAGCACATAAATAGAGGTGCTATGTGCATATGAGAGATATTTGTCTGCTATCCATACATACATGTTACAGACATTGTAGTGTGATGTAACCACTATATTTTGTGCCATAATCATTTATCGCTTCACACCCAATGACGTAGTTATACTTCATCCAGCAGAATAATTAGACATGGATCAATCCTTATGCGGGCGCCGTGGCCACGTGCTTTGTGTGCCTGCATACACCCATGGCTAACCTCCATGACCGTCAGTAATACCGATGGTGGACATTTAGCCTATAAGATGTAGTGGTCACTTGTTAAAGAGGACCTTTCACCAGAATAAAACTTCTAAAGTAACTAGACAGGCATGTAGAGCGGCGCCCAGGGACCCCCCTGCACTTACTGTTATACCTGGGTGCCGCTCCGTTCTCCCGTTATTGTCTCTGTTATCTTCACAGTTAGGCTTCACCCAGGGGAACCTGCCGTCGGCTCATTCTCCCATGCTGTAGCGCTGGCCAATCACAGCACTCAGCTCATAGCCTGAGAGAGAAAAAAGCCTCTCAGGCTATGAGCTGAGCGCTGTGATTGGCCAGCGCTGCAGCATGGGAGAAGGAGGCGCCGGCAGGTTCCCCTGGGTGGAGCCTAACTATGAAGATACCGGAGGCAATAACGGGAGAACGGAGCGGCGCCCAGGTATAACAGTAAGTGCATGCGACTAATATTATTGCATTGCAATTCCAGCTTTTGCGGTTTTGCTATAGGTGGTATTGGTAGAATTAACTAATAAAACAAATATAGTACTGTATGTCAGAATAGTGCATTTTAAAAGTTGGATTCGCAATGTGGTTAATAGTAGCAAATATCGCATTGCGATTACAACTTAGGCGATTTTGATAATGGTGGTATTGGGAGAATAAATGGTTGGATAACGAATATAGTACTATATCTAAGAATAATAGATTATAAAAGTTAGATTCGCAATGCGGTTAATATTAATAGCAAATATCGCATTGCGATTACAAATTAGCACTGCTAGATTCCATATTTGTTAAGTTCGTTAATTCTAGCAAGCTGACCCATTCCATTAAAAACCCAGCAGCAGCTACAAGTTAAAATCGCAATGCGATTAATATAACTTGAATTAATCGCATTGGGATTTCAACTTAGACCTGGTTTACTAAATTACTTTCAATTAGCGAGGATGACGAATATATTTATTAGTCAAAATGAAATATTCTCCACCTTCACTAATTCTAGAAAGCCAACCATTGTAAACCAGGTACAAGTTAAAATCGTTATGCGATTTATTTAAGTTATATTATTTGCATTGCGATTGCAACTTGCAATCTCACATCCGACAGTACATTCTAGCATGGAGGCGTTCCCATGGTGATGGGGACGCTGCATGCGCACGGGAAGTAGATAGAGGCGGCAACGGGCACTGACTTGAGCGGGAAGGGAGCAGGGAATCCTCTCTTAAAAGTACTGCTTTTGGAAAAGCTAGAGTAACAATAAAATTAAATTAAAAAAACACTAGTTAACATGTAGCTGTATAGCGTAGTGGTTAAGGTTCTTGGCTCTAATGTAGAAGGTTGTGAGTTCAAATCCTGGCAGAAACTTTTCAGAAATAGAGGCTAAATTAGATTTAAATACACTGGGTGTCCCGAAGCACCCAACTCCATATTTTGACGTAGCTATATATGGAATCAAACACAAATTGCAGAGCAGCACTAGTCACGGACCTCACCAACCACACCCGAATGCATCAGCCAAACCATGACTGCAGATCATCAGCAGTCCTCAGATCAGCAATCAACAAGAGGTAATGGCAGAACTTGAGATGATGCCGTTACTTCTTGTTGATAGCTATATATTGTCACCGCCACTTCTGTGAGAAGGTCTGTTAGATGTTCTTCTCTACCTGCATGAAGTTCTTTGTCTTGGTTTCACTTTGCCATCTCCTTTCCTTCTCCCAGCTGTCACCTATTTACACTAATTGTCTCCCATTATATTCCCTCCCATACTGCCTCACTTTGCGGTTTATACTTCTTCTTGGATTGTGTTCACTGCTGGATGCTGCCTCTGCTGATTCCTTAGATAAGTATGTTTCCTTTATTTGTGTTTCCTTGCTGGCTTGATTCTAGGTGACCCTGACTCCGTCCGTATTAAGTGCAGGGAGCCAGTGGTTGTGTCCCCTCACTATTATAGGGTTTTCAGGTGTCACATAGTATGAGGTACGTGGACATGCAATCGTCTACCATAAAGACCTTTGCATGGGCATAGCAGTCAGGGAGAGCTCTAGGGCTTTTATAGGGCTCACCCATATGCTCCTTAGTTTGGGATCAAGCCAGTCGGATGTTTATTTATAAGTTCCAGCTTTCTGCAACACCATCCGTGACATTATAAACCGCCATAACCGTCTTAAGCATGGATCCGGTTTCAGCCTTGATTGACCGCATGCAAGGTCTTTCGCTGGAGGTAGCAGATCTCCGTAAAACTGTGTCTCAGTTTCAGGTGACCGGTTCTGCTGGCGTTCATGGAGTTTGTTCCGAGCCTAAGATCTCGCTTCCGGATACGTTCTCCGGGGGTAGTGAGAATTTTGTTCGCTTTAGAGAGGCTTGCAAACTCCATTTTCGCCTACTTCCCTATTCCTCTGGTGATGAGGAGCAGAGGGTGGGGATCATCATCTCGCTGCTCAGGGATAACGCTCAGTCTTGGGCCTTTTCGCTGCCGGTCGGGGCACGGCCCTTCCGATCGGTGGATGAATTTTTTGTAGCCCTGGGGCAGATATATGATGACCCGGATCGTATTGCTCTGGCTGAATCTAAACTGCGTCTTTTATGCCAGGGTAAACAGTCCGCAGAGATATATTGTTCAGAATTTCGGAGATGGGCAGCTGATACTGGTTGGAATGATGCTGCACTCCGAAGTCAATTTTGCCATGGTCTTTCGGAAAGATTGAAAGATGCATTTGCTTTTCATGAGAGACCAGCCTCGTTAGAATCTGCCATGTCTCTAGCTGTTCGTATTGACAGGCGTCTTAGAGAGAGAGAGGAGACTACTCCTTCCTGTCATATTCAGTCCAAGGACAGTGGGGCTGTCTCATTCAGTGCGCAGGGGTCTCAGTCTCGTCTCAATCCCCTCTGAGGAGGAGGCCATGCAGCTGGGTTTGCTTGCCTCTGATAGTAGAGGATTCAGCTCTCAGAGGAGGGTTTGTTTCTGTTGTGGGGGTATAAATCATTAGGCTAATGTTTGCCTCTCTAGGAGATTCATGGAGTTTTCTGAGGGTAATAAAAGAAAAACAAAAAGAAAAAACCCTCTAAAAACTTTCCATTTGCTACTATTGGCAAGGTTGATGCGGAAATTGAAGGTTTGCCATTTACTTGTAGTTCCCGTTTTCTCCTACCTGCCAGGGTGGCGCTAGACAGCAAGAACATTGTGAGATTTTTGTAGATAGTGGAGCAGCTGTCAATCTCATTGATAATCAATTTGCAATAACTCATGGTTTCCAGGTGTGCACTTTGGAAAAGGATATACCTGTTTTTGCTATCGATTCCGCTCCACTTTCTCAAAGATCGTTAAAGGGCATAGTTCACAATATCCGTTTGACTGTGGGTGACGCTCATGTTGAGGATATGTCATGTTTCAATCTCCTACTCCTCTAGTGTTGGGGCTACCCTGGCTCACTAAACATAACCCCACCATTGATTGGCAAGCAAGGCAAATAAATGGTTGGAGTGAGTTTTGCAGAGAGAATTGCCTCACGGCGTCTCTTTCAGAGGTTTCTACCAAGACTGTGCCATCTTTTCTCTCTGAATTTTCGGATGTGTTTTCCGAGAGTGGTGTCCAGGAGTTGCCCCCGCACCGGGAGTACGACTGCCCTATTAATCTCATCCCAGGTGCCAAACTGCCAAAATCACGTTTATACAATCTCTCCCAACCTGAAAGAGTCGCTATGCGTACTTATATCTCTGAGAGCCTGAGAAAGGGACACATCCGACCCTCGAAGTCACCTGTTGCCGCTGTTTTTTTTTGTTAAGAAAAAGATGGTTCTTTAAGACCTTGTCTGGATACCCTGAGGGTCATTTCGAGAATTTGGTTATGCCTTTTGGTTTGATGAATGCTCCAGCCGTCTTCCAACATTTTGTGAACAGCATTTTTCATCATTTAATGGGGAAATTTGTACTGGTGTATCTTGATGACATTTAGATTTTTTCTCCTGATTTACAGACTCATTGAGACCACCTACGTCAGGTCTTTCTGCGGGATAATAAATTGTACGCTAAACTGGAAAAATGTGTGTTTGCGGTTCCGGAGATTCAATTTCTTGGTTTTCTTCTCTCCGCTTCTGGTTTTCGCATGGACCCTGAGAAGGTCCACGCTGTGCTTGATTGGGAGCTTCCTGAGAATCAGAAGGTGCTGATGCGGTTTTTGGGTTTTGCCAATTATTACAGAAAGTTCATTTTGAATTATTCCTCTGTTGTTAAGCCACTCACTGATATGACTAAAAAGGGGGTAGATTTTTCTTCGTGGTCGGTAGATGCGCTTAAAGCCTTTTCTAGTATCAAAGAGAGTTTTGCTTCCGCTCCCATTTTGGTACAACCTGATGTCTCTCTACCTTTTATTGTTGAGGTGGACTGCTTCTGAGGTGGGTGTGGGTGCGGTCTTATCTCAGGGTCCCTCTCCTGCCAAATGGCGACCGTGTGCCTTTTTTCTCAAGGAAACTCTCCTCTGCAGAGAGAAATTACGATGTGGGAGATAGGGAGTTGTTGGCCATCAAATTAGCTTTTGAGGAATGGCGCCATTGGTTAGAGGGAGCCAGACACCCTATTACCGTGTTTACAGACCATAAGAATCTGGCCTACTTGGAATCAGCCAAGCGTCTGAACCCGAGACAGGCCAGATGGTCTTTGTTCTTTTCTAGGTTTAATTTTGTTGTTACGTTCCGCCCTGGGGTTAAAAATGTGAAGGCGGATGCCCTGTCACGTTGTTTTCCGGGAGGGGGGAACTTTGAAGACCCGGGTCCCATTTTGGCTGAAGGGGTGGTCGTCTCTGCTCTTTATCCTGATTTGGAGGCAGAGGTTCAGGCAGCCCAGGCAGAGGCTCCTGATCTTTGTCCTCCTGGGAGGTTGTTTGTGCCTCTCGCTTTACGACACAAGGTTTTTAAGGAGCACCACGATACTGTCCTTGCTGGGCACCCGGGGAGCAGAGCCACAGTGGATCTCATTGCTCGGAGATTCTGGTGGCCGGCTCTTCGTAAGACGGTTGAGGGTTTTGTGGCAGCCTGCGAGACCTGTGCTCGTGCCAAGGTCCCTCATTCACGGCCATCGGGTTCTCTCCTCCCGTTACCCATTCCTTCCCGTCCTTGGATGCATCTGTCCATGGACTTCATTACTGGACCTGCCTCGTTCCTCGGGGAAGACTGTGATTCTGGTAGTAGTGGACCGTTTTAGCAAAATGGCGCATTTCATTCCCTTTCCTGGGTTACCCAATGCTAAGACGCTGGCGCAAGCGTTTGTTGATCACATTGTTAAATTGCATGGCATTCCTTCAGACATCGTTTCTGATAGGGGCACGCAATTTGTTTCCAGATTCTGGAAGGCCTTCTGTTCTCGCTTGGGGGTTCGGTTGTCGTTCTCTTCTGCTTTTCACCCGCAGTCGAATGGTCAGACCGAACGCGTCAATCAGAATCTGGAGACATATCTGCGCTGTTTTGTGGCGGAGAATCAGGAGGATTGGTGTTCTTTTTTGTCCCTTGCTGAGTTTGCTTTAAATAACCGTCGCCAGGAGTCCTCTGATAAGTCACCATTTTTTGGTGCATATGGGTTTCATCCGCAGTTTGGGACATTCTCTGGAGAGGGGTCTTCTGGTTTACCTGATGAGGAGAGATTTTCCTCGTCTTTGTCATTTATTTGGCAAAAGATTCAGGGTAATCTGAAGAGGATGAGTGAGAGATATAAGCGTGTGGCGGATAAGAGACGTGTGCCTGGTCCGGACCTGAATGTGGGTGATCTGGTGTGGTTGTCTACAAAGAATATCAAACTGAAGGTTCCCTCCTGGAAGTTGGGTCCTAAGTTTATTGGGCCTTACAAGATCTTGTCCGTCATCAATCCCGTTGCCTTCCGTCTTGATCTTCCTCAGACTTGGAAGATCCATAATGTTTTTCACAGGTCCCTATTAAAACCTTATGTCCAACCCACTGTACCCTCCTCTTTGCCTCCTCCTCCGATTGTTGTTGATGGTAATCTTGAATTTCAGGTCTCTAGGATTGTGGATTCTCGCATTATCCGCGGTTCTCTCCAGTACCTCGTTCATTGGGAGGGTTATGGTCCTGAGGAGAGGATGTGGGTCCCAGTGGCGGACATTAAGGCCACTCATCTTATCAGGGCTTTCCATAGGTCTCATCCTGAGAAGGTGGGCTCTGAGTGTCCGGAGTCCACCCGTAGAGGGAGGGGTACTGTCACCGCCACTTCTGTGAGAAGGTCTGTTAGATGTTCTTCTCTACCTGCATGACGTTCTTTGTTTTGGTTTCACTTTGTCATCTCCTTTCCTTCTCCCAGCTGTCACCTATTTACACTAATTGTCTCCCTTTATATTCCCTCCCATACTGCCTCACTTTGCGGTTTATACTTCTTCCTGGATTGTGTTCACTGCTGGAGGCTGCTTCTGCTGATTCCTCAGATAAGTCTGTTTCCTTTATTTGTGTTTCCTTGCTGGCTTGATTCTAGGTGACCCTGACTCCGTCCGTATTAAGTGCAGGGAGCCGGTGGTCGTGTCCCCTCACTATTATAGGGTTTTCAGGTGTCACATAGTATTAGGTACGTGGACATGCAATCGTCTACCATAAAGACCTTTGCATGGGCATAGCAGTCAGGGAGAGCTCTAGGGGTTTTATAGGGCTCACCCATATGCTCCTTAGTTTGGGATCAAGCCAGTCGGATGTTTATTTATAAGTTCCAGCTTTCTGCAACACCATCCGTGACAGCGACAATGGTGTCAATCTGCTGAGCGGGCTGAAACAGGCAAAATAACACACGTACTGTGCATGGCACATGTCCTGAACTTAGTCGTGCAGCGATTTATTGCCAGATACCCCGGGGTCCAGGACATCTTGCGGAAGGCCAGAAAAATCTCTGGCCATTTTAGAAGATCTTACTGTCACGGACGGTGTACAGGAAACAAGGCAAAGCAACATGTATAAACGACTCGCTGGATCCAAAAACTAAGGAACCAAGGGAGACCCCTGCAGAAGACCTGGCACTTTCCCTGGCTGCTCAGCCTATGCAAAGATCCGAATGGTGGAGGTTTGCATATCCACGAACCTTGACTATAAAGCCCTGAGCACCCTACAATAGTGAGGGGACACGACCACCGGCTCCCTACACAAGATACGGAGGGAGTCAGGGTCACCTGGGATCCAGCAAACAGAAAATAACAGATAAAGGTACAACACTTAGCTTTGAAGCAAACAGGAGGACAGAGTCAGCGTGCACACACACTCCAGGAAGTAGTATAAGCCGCCCAGAAAAGCCTTCTGGGGAAGAATTTAAAGGGAAGCAATTAGTCCAACACATGACAGCTGAGAGAGGCTAACGAGAGGAGGAGCTGAATACCACAACACAGAAACTCAAGGAGGAGGTTCTGAAAGGCCTCTGTCAGAGCTTCTCAGCTGTCTGGTTGTGACAGTACCCCTCCCTCTACGAGTGGACTCCGGACACTCAGAACCCACCTTCTCAGGATGGGACCTATGGAAAGCCCTGATGAGACGAGAGGCCTTAATGTCCGTCACTGGGACCCACATCCTCTCCTCAGGACCATACCCCTCCCACTGAACAAGGTACTGAAGAGAACCGCGGACAAGACGAGAATCCACAATCCTAGAGACCTGAAATTCAAGATTCCCATCAACCATAATCGGAGGAGGAGGCAAAGGCGAGGGTACAATGGGTTGAACATAAGGTTTCAATAAGGACTTATGAAAAACATTATGGATCTTCCAAGTCTGAGGAAGATCAAGACGGTATGCAACAGGATTGATGACAGACAGGATTTTGTAAGGCCCAATAAACCTAGGACCCAACTTCCAGGAGGGAACCTTCAATTTGATATTCTTGGTAGACAACCACACCAGATCACCAACATTCAGGTCCGGACCAAGCACACGTCTCTTATCAGCCACACGCTTATATCTCTCACTCATGCTCTTTAGATTATCTTGAATCTTTTGCCAAATAGATGACAAAGACGAGGAGAATCTGTCCTCATCAGGTAAACCAGAAGACCCCTCTCCCGAGAAAGTCCCAAACTGTGGATGAAACCCATATGCACCAAAAAATGGTGACTTATCAGAGGACTCCTGACGACGGTTATTTAAAGCAAACTCAGCAAGGGACAAAAAAGAACACCAATCCTCTTGATTCTCCGCCACAAAACAACGCAGATATGTCTCCAGATTCTGATTGACGCGCTCTGTCTGGCCATTCGACTGCGGGTGGAAAGCAGAAGAGAATGACAACCGAACCCCCAAGCGAGAACAGAAAGCCTTCCAGAATCTGGAAACAAACTGCGTGCCCCTATCAGAGACTATGTCTGAAGGAATACCGTGCAATTTGACAATGTGATCAACAAATGCCTGCGCCAGCGTCTTAGCATTGGGCAAACCAGGAAAAGGGATGAAATGCACCATTTTGCTAAAACGGTCCACCACCACCAGAATCACAGTCTTCCCCGAGGAACGAGGCAGGTCCGTTATGAAGTCCATGGACAGATGTGTCCAAGGACGGGAAGGAATGGGTAAGGGAAGGAGAGGACCTGATGGCCGTGAATGAGGGACTTTGGCACGAGCGCAAGTCTCGCAGGCTGCCACAAAACCCTCAACCGACTTACGAAGCGCAGGCCACCAGAATCTCCGAGCGATGAGATCCAGTGTGGCTCTTACCCCCGGGTGCCCAGCAAGGACCGTATCGTGGTGTTCTTTAAAAATCTTGTGTCTTAAAGCGAGAGGCACAAACAACCTCCCAGGAGGACAAAGATCAGGAGCCTCTGACTGGGCTGCCTGCACCTCTGCCTCCAATTCAGGAAAAAGAGCAGAGACCACCACACCTTCAGCCAAAATGGGACCCGGGTCTTCAAAATTCCCGCCTCCCGGAAAACAACGTGACAGGGCATCTGCCTTCACATTCTTAACTCCAGGGCGGAACGTGACAACAAAATTAAACCTAGAAAAGAACAACGACCATCTGGCCTGTCTCGGGTTCAGACGCTTGGCTGACTCCAAGTAGGCCAGATTTTTATGGTCAGTAAATACGGTAATAGGGTGTCTGGCTCCCTCTAGCCAATGGCGCCATTCCTCAAAAGCCAACTTGATGGCCAACAATTCCCTATCTCACACATCGTAATTTCTCTCTGCGGAGGAACATCGTAATTTCTCTCTGCGGAGGAGAGTTTTCTTGAGAAAAAGGCACACGGTCGCCAATTGGCAGGAGAGGAACCCTGAGACAAGACCGCCCCCACACCCACCTCAGAAGCATCAACCTCAACTATGAAGGGTAAAGAAACATCAGGTTGCACCAAGATGGGAGCGGAAGCAAAACTCTCCTTGATATCAGAAAAAGCCTTACGCGCCTCTACTGACCAAGAAGAAAAATCTACCCCCTTTCTGGTCATATCAGTGAGTGGTTTAACAATAGAAGAATAATTCAAAATGAACTTCCTGTAATAATTGGCAAAGCCCAAAAAACGCATCAGCGCCTTTTGATTCTCAGGAAGCTCCCACTCAAGCACAGCGCGGACCTTCTCGGGGTCCATGCGAAAACCAGAAGCGGAGAGAAGAAACCCCAGAAATTGAATTTCTGGAACCGCAAACACACATTTTCTCCAGTTTCGCATATAATTTATTCTCCCGCAGGATGAGCAAGACCTGACGTAAATGTTCCTTATGAGTTTTGAAATCGGGAGAAAAAATCTAAATGTCATCCAAATACACCAATACAAATTTTCCCATCAAATGATAAAAAATGCTGTTCACGAAATGCTGAAAAACGGCTGGGGCATTCATCAAACCAAAAGGCATAACCAAATTTTCAAAATGGCCCTCAGGGGTATTGAAGGCCGTCTTCCATTCGTCCCCTTCTCTGACCCTGACCAGGTTGTATGCCCCTCTTAAATCTAATTTGGAAAAGACTTTAGCCCCAACAACCTGGTTAAATAGGTCCGGGATCAGAGGAAGCGGATAAGGGTCACGAATTGTGATATTGTTCAGCTCCCTGAAATCCAGACAAGGTCTTAAAGAACCATCTTTTTTCTTAACAAAGAAAAAACCAGCGGCAACAGGTGACTTCGAGGGTCGTATGTGTCCCTTTCTCAGACTCTCAGAGATATAAGCACGCATAGCGATCCTCTCAGGTTGGGAAAGATTGTATAAACGAGATTTAGGCAGCTTGGCGTCTGGGATGAGATTAATAGGGCAATCGTACTCCCTGTGCGGGGGCAAATCCTGAACTCCACTCTCAGAGAAGACATCCGAAAATTCAGAGAGAAAAGATGGTACAGTCTTAGTAGCAACCTCAGAAACAGATGTCATGAGGCAATTCTCTCTGCAAAAGTCACTCCAACCATTTATTTGCCTCGCTTGCCAATCAATGGTGGGGTTATGCTTAGTGAGCCAGGGCAGCCCCAACACCAGAGGGGTGGGTAAACCGCTAAGGACGAAACATGACACATCCTCAACATGAGCATCACTCACAATTAAACGGATATTGTGAACTATGCCCTTTAATGATTTTTGAGAAAGTGGAGCGGAATCGATAGCAAAAACAGGAATATCCTTTCCCAAAGTGCGCACCTGGAAACCATGAGTTATCGCAAATTGATTATCAATGAGATTAACCGCTGCTCCACTATCCACAAAAATCTCACAAAAAATGTTCTTGCTCTCTAGCGCCACCCTAGCCGGCAGGACAAAACGGGAACTACAAGCAAATGGAAAACCTTCAATTTCCGCCTCAACCCTGCCAATAGTAACAGACGGAACATTTTTAAAAGATTTTTTCCTGTTTGTTTCTTTATTACTCCCAGAAAACTGCCTGAATCTCCTAGAGGGACAAATATTTGCCAAATGATTTATACCTCCACAACAAAAACAAACCCTCCCATGCGGGCTGAATCTTCTATTGTCAGAAGCAATCAACCCCAGCTGCATGGGCTCCTGCTCAGAAGGGGCTGACGGCGACTGAGACCCCTGCGCACAGAACGGGACCGCTGCACTGTCCTGGGACTGAGTATGACAGGAAGGGGACATCTCTCCTCTCTCTCTAAGACGCCTGTCAATACGAACGGCCTGAGACATAGCAGAGTCCAAAGAACTAGGCCTCTCATGAAAGGCAAATGCATCTTTCAATCCCTCTGAAAGACCATGGCAAAATTGACTTCGGAGCGCAGCATCATTCCAACCAGTATCAACTGCCCATCTCCGAAATTCTGAGCAGTATATTTCTGCGGATTGTTTACCCTGGCATAATAGACGTAGTTTAGACTCAGCCAGAGCAATACGATCCGGATCATCATATATCTGACCCAGGGCTAAAAAGAATTCATCCACTGAACGGAGAGGCCGTGCCCCCTCCGGCAGCGAAAAGGCCCAGGACTGAGCGTTACCTCTGAGCAGCGATATAATGATCCCCACCCTCCGTTCCTCATCACCAGAGGAGTGGGGAAGAAGGCGAAAATGGAGTTTGCAAGCCTCTCTAAAACGCACAAAATTCTCACTACCCCCGGAGAACGTATCCGGGAGCGAGATCTTAGGCTCAGAACAAACTCCATGAACGCAAGCTGAACCGGTCACTTGAAGCTGAGAAAAAGTCTTACGGAGATCAGCTACCTCCAATGAAAGACCCTGAAGGCGTTCAGCCAAAAGTGAAACCGGATCCATGCTTGAGACGGTTATGGCGGCTTATAATGTCACGGACGGTGTACAGGAAACAAGGCAAAGCAACATGTATAAACGACTCGCTGGATCCAAAAACTAAGGAACCAAGGGAGACCCCTGCAGAAGACCTGGCACTTTCCCTGGCTGCTCAGCCTATGCAAAGATCCGAATGGTGGAGGTTTGCATATCCACGAACCTTGACTATAAAGCCCTGAGCACCCTACAATAGTGAGGGGACACGACCACCGGCTCCCTACACAAGATACGGAGGGAGTCAGGGTCACCTGGGATCCAGCAAACAGAAAATAACAGATAAAGGTACAACACTTAGCTTTGAAGCAAACAGGAGGACAGAGTCAGCGTGCACACACACTCCAGGAAGTAGTATAAGCCGCCCAGAAAAGCCTTCTGGGGAAGAATTTAAAGGGAAGCAATTAGTCCAACACATGACAGCTAAGAGAGGCTAACGAGAGGAGGAGCTGAATACCACAACACAGAAACTCAAGGAGGAGGTTCTGAAAGGCCTCTGTCAGAGCTTCTCAGCTGTCTGGTTGTGACACTTACACGGCCATGACTCGCCTTGCTGACGTTCAGCGGCAACACCACTTGCCCGTCAGACGTCTGATTTGTGACAGCCCAACACGCTGGAACTCCACCTTGTATATGCTTTATAGGCTTCTCCAGCAGCAACATGCCGTTAACAACTACCTGTACGAACTCTGCAGCAGGACAGGTTCTGGGAGCCTGGTTTCTTTTCACCATGCTAGTGGCTGCTCATGCGCGAAGCATGAAGACTTTTGCAACCATTTGATGAGACCACCAAACTGGTCAGTCAAAGCCAGGGAGCCATCAGTGACATCGTACCTTAAGCCTTCTTTCTGGAGCGTGCATTGCGTCATGTCATTGATTAAGCCATTGAGGAGCAGGAGCTGGAAGATGAGGAAGTCGCAATGCTGAATAAATTCCCAGGGGGTATCAGCAGGAGTCTGAAGAGGAGTCAGAGGATGGTGGCTTTGGGGAGTAGGAGGAGCTAGAAAAGCAGGCTTTGAGAGGGACTGCAAACTTTTCGGGGATCCCTGGTATTGTCCGTGGCTGGGGAAGGAGACGAGGACGACATTCTCCTGGGCGATGAGCAGGAGCCATGGCACTCCACCGCTTGGGGCCTTTATGCTCCAGTGTTTGAAGAGGGACCACCGTATAAAAAGCATAAAGGGCAAGGACCAGTGCTGGGTGGCAACGTACTTAGACCCCCAGTACAAACACAAAATGGCGAACATGTTACCAGCATCACAGAGAGCTGGCAGAATGCAGCATTTTCAGGCCTTGCTGCGAGAGATGCTGCATTCTGCTGTTGCAGTTGCTGGCAGAGGAATTTCCACTCACAACTAAACAGGTGTGGGTACCAATCCTACTGCGCCTGCAAGAAGAGGGTGGTTTGAAGATGTGTTGGTCACTTCGGAATAGAGGTCATTTCTGCAAGCAACCCATCGACAGCCGCCCTCCGGATCCAGCCTCAGGGAACCCCTAGACCGACAGGTGTCTGACTACATAGGGTTAACGGCCGATGTGGACTTTCTGAGAAGCGAGGAACCCCTGGACTACTGGGTGTGCAGGCTTAACCTGTGACCAGAGATGGTAGCATTTGCCATGGAACTCTTGGCTTGCCCTTCGTTGAGTGTCCTGTCCGAAAGGACGTTCAGCGCAGTAGTTGGGATTGTGACCGATAAGCGCACTCGCCTAGCTCACAACAGTGTGGACTACCTCACATTTCTAAAAATTAATGAGGCATGGATCTCGGAGGAATTCAACATCTGTGACGACCACGTGTAATTGAATTTCCTCATGCCAGCCCACACATATCTGCCACCACCCAGAACAAAGAATGGTCCTTGTCTTATGTATATACAGCACCATAAAAGGCCTGTCAGGTGAATGCCAAAATTTTGGGGCCTCTACTCCAGTGGCCTACCGAAATTTTTTAGCCATTGACCGCTTAATGTACCTCCAGCCATATCATCAAAAGTTATTTTCTGTCAGTTGAATGCCTAATTTTTGGGGCCTGTACTGGCCTACAATAAAATTTTTATCCAGTGACCATCTAATGTACCTTCAGCCACCTCATCACAAGTTCTTTTCTGTCAGGTGAATGCCTAATTTTTGGGGCCTGTACTGGCCTACAGTAACATTTTTATCCAGTGACCGCCTAATGTACCTCCAGCCACATCATCACAAGTTCTTTTCTGTCAGGTGAATGCCTAATTTTTGGGGCCTGTACTGGCATGCAGTAAATGTTTTATCCAGTGACCGCCAAATGTACCTTCAACCACATCATCACAAGTTCTTTTCTGTCAGGTGAATGCCTAATTTTTGGGGCCTGTACTCCAGTGGTCTACAGTAAAATTTTTATCCAGTGACCATCTAATGCACCTCCAGCCACATCATCACAAGTTCTTTTCTGTCCGGTGAAGGATTCATTTTTGGGGACTGTACTGGCCCACAGTAAAATTTTTATCCAGTGACCGCCTACTGTACCTCCAGTCACATAATCACAAGTTCTTTTCTGTCAAGTGAATGCCTAATTTTTGGGGCCTGTACTGGCCTACAGTAAAAATTTTATCCAGTGACAGCCTAATGTACCATACCTCCAGCCACATAATCACAAGTTCTTTTCTGTCAGGTGAATGCCTAATTTTTGGGGTCTGTACTGGCCTACAGTAAAATTTTTATCCAGTGACAGCCTAATGTACCTCCAGCCACCTAATCACAAGTTCTTTTCTTTTAGATAAATGCCTAATGTTTGGGGCCTGTACTGGCCTACAGTAAAATTTTTATCCAGTGGCCGCCTAATGTACCTCCAGTCACCTAATCACAAGTTCTTTTCTTTTAGATAAATGCCTAATTTGTGGGGCCTGTACTGGCATACAGTAAAAATTTTATCCAGTGACCGCCTAAAGTACCTCCAGACATATCATCACAAGTTCTATTCTGTCAGGTTAATGCCTCATTTTTGGGGCCTGTATTGGCCTACAGTAAAATTGTTATCCAGTGACCGCCTAATGTACCTCCAGCCACATAATCATAAGTTCTTTTCTGTCAGGTGAATGCCTACTTTTTGAGGCCTGTACTGGCATACAGTAAAAATTTTATCCAGTGACCACCTAATGTACCTCCAGCCATATCATCACAAGTTCTTTTCTGTCAGGTGAATGCCTCATTTTTGGGGCCTGTACTCCAGTGGCCTACAGTAAAATTTTTATCCATTGACTGCCTAATGTACCTCCAGCCACATCATCACAAGTTCTTTTCTGTCAGGTGAATGCCTAATTTTTGGGGCCTATACTGGCCTACAGTAAAATTTATATCCAGTGGCCACCTAATGCACCTCCAGCCACATCATCACAAGTTCTTTTCTGTCAGGTGAATACCTAATTTTTGGGGCCTGTACTCCAGTGGCCTACAGTAAAATTTTTATCCAGTTATCGCTTAATGTACCTCCAGGCAAATAATCACAATGTCACGTGTAGTGTCCCAGTAGGTAAATGTGGGCACTACACAAGGGTCAATTGGGCCACGTTGTCCTCCTACTCCTAAGGGACAGTGGCAATGTATTTCTTGGTCCATTTTAATGCATTTTCATATGTATTTATGTGTATTCTCCCCTGTTAGCTCTGCAGCAGGCCTATTAGGGTGTAGTTATCATCCTAGACACTAGAGGGAGATAGGGAGCCCCTAGTATATATATTCAGGCTCAGACAGGGAGGGGTTGGTCTGTAGTCAGGAGTCTGTGAAGACAGTAGTGAGAGGGTACCAGCCAAAGACAAGCTGAGGGCCTCCTCCTGACATGCAGCTAGACAGCCCAGGCTTCTAGTTGCCACCAGGAGGCTAGTGAAGGAGTATAGCCTGCCTGAAGTTCCTGAGCCTCAGTTATCTCAGAAGATTCACCCCAAGAGAAGAGTTTGCCTCCTGGGAGAAATCTGCAGACCCCACAAGCAGAGCAGAGCCAGTGTTCCAGCTATGCAAGTAAGCTGAAGGGCAGAAGTACTATTAACTTAAAGCAAGGGATATATACCGGATTGTTACCAAGGATAAAAGCCAGCATTAGGGCGTCCAGGCCTTGGGATAAGAACAGACAGGAGTTCCTAGGAACAGTGTACAGTATTTCTGAGGAGAAGGTACAGCCTGGTCTGTGAGTGTTGTCGTTACCCTCTGAGTATCTTGCAAGGAACATTATTACCTGCCGTTGATATGAAAGCCTGCTTGTGATGTGAACCTGCTATATGGAACTGTGCTTAAAACAAAACTGTATAAAGTTGGACTGTTTCCCAGTAAAGAAAAGTTTGGTTCACCATAATCTGTATTCCTCACTTATTATAACTATAAACTGGTGTGCCACCGTTACAGGCACTGGCGTCACAAAATTTAAAGGGACCTTGCCCTAGGCACGTTAAATACCTGCAACATCCAGGGCACCTCATCCACCATCAGGCCTGGTCCCTAAATACAGAGTGTGCCCCAGAGGACCCCTGTGCCAGCCTCTCTATCACTGCTGTACGCCTGCCTAGGGATGCCATACAAACTGTGAGTAACCCTCATTTGCCTATTAACCGTGACCTCACATCGCAATACCCTGCAGGGTGGCATACTGCATATTTTGGCGTCACGAACAGGATTTATGGATTATTCCTGCGCCATTGTGGAATTAAAACTGTGTGCCGTTATTTGCCCATAAAGTTACCAAGCCCTAACTGTTTATTTGAAATTGCTGGGCCAAAGGACTGTAATAAATTGCCTTGTGAAAGACTGTATATTGCATGGACTGTTTTTCTGATTATTTAGTCACCGCTTGCTGTCAGTGAGTAGACAGCTGTATGCTTAAAAATATGGCCGCCTAAAGACTGACTGGATTTATTTGCTGCGTCATCTTTGTACTTTGCTGGCGGGAAAAATTGGCGCCTTCTGCAAAAGTGCGGGAAAGACTGTGTGTCCGTGCCACCGCCCTGTCTACGAATTTGCATGTCTGCAATAATGGACTCCGCCTCCCCTATGCTGGGGTACCCGGGAGGCGGCCTCCCAGAGCAATGGGAGGTCTTGTCTACAATTATTGGTGCCGCCCTGTCGCTCTCCAGAGAAAAATCGAGCATGTTGACCAGTAAAGACTGCTTTGAAGGGATTTCCGCACCTGTTGGATAAAAAATGGATCCTACTAATATGGAGCAAGAGGACGCTCCACCGGCCTACTCTCCGGGACCGGAGAGACCCACCTGCCTGCCACCAGGATCACAACCGGAACCCTATTTTGGCTCCTGGAATGACATTGTCAGGCCCTCTATGCAATGGTCGGCACTGATGACAAATTAAAAAGACCACTCGCACCAAGATTTATTTTGAGGAGTTGGCAAAAACCGTATATGAGCACCACACCGACACCCAACCCCGCCTGGAAAGGAGAATGGGGTTGGTGGTGGCCTTCGACAAAGACCGAGGCTTCGGTTTTATTAAAGACTATACAACCGGCAGAGATCTATATGTGAACAGGAGATCCGTCAAGCGGAGTTACCTCCCCGAACATTTACATAACCTCTGCGAGGGAGAGGAGGTAGAGTTCACCCCTGACGAGGGCCTGCGAGGCCCCTACGTAACGTCCGTGACCCGTCCCAAGCCGGGAACGGAAGACTGGGAGGAGCCAGAAGAGCCTGCCAGCCCCGGGACGCGAACCGGAGCGTTCCCCAGAACCGGCCCACAACACCTTCCAAGAAAGGGGCTTTTTCATTGGCCCTAATGTATTCTGGCAGCCCACTGTCTTGGAGAAGTGGGTAAGCCCATACCCGTCACCTGAGCTGCCCCGCCGGGAGAAAACTATCAGGGAACTCGAGAATCTGGAGAAGTTCCATACCGCCCTGGACAATATTCGCAAAGGAAAGAGTGCGGATGCGGCACCAGAACCTGCAGCGGCCGCGCAAGACAAGGGGAACCTGGAGCCGACTAGAAGCGCAGCCATCTAGGAGCGCAGCCATCATGACATGAGCATTGCATAGAAACATGAACAGGCAAAGCGAGGTACAAGACATGGAACGGAACAGAAGATAACAATGCAGAACCAGACGGCCCATACTGAGACGTAGATGACAGGACAAAGGCAAAACCTGGCAAAGCAAAACATAGACCGACATGACAGAGACAAAAGGGCATGACACCCACCGGGCATGAACAAGGACAGACATGAACAAAGACATAGCAGGGTACAGACACCCTCAAGGCATGGCATGGACAGGAATAGCAGAAACATAGCAGGGTACTGGACAGCCTGAATTAACAGTACTGATCCCCAGAATGCACACAAGACCAGGAACAGACTGAATTAACAGAACTGACCACAAGCTATGCAGACTGAGCCCTGAACCTCCACGCCCAAAGACAGAAGTAGAAGCCTAACGAGCACACCTGAAAGGACACACCCAGAAACCGAAGAGGGAGATTAACCCCATCAGAACCAAGCAGAGAGGTAACTAATCAAGTCAGGGGTAAAAATGAAACCGCAGCAAAGAAGCTGCGATACAGTACGTTGCCCCTAGCAACCAGCAAGCACGGAACGCCACAGCCAGAACGTAAGGGCACAACAGATCTGAACACCCACAGGGAGACGATACCACCTGAGAGAGGGCACAAACCATGTCACGGCGAACCGCATTGTGACACACAAGTTCTTTTTTGTCAGGTTAATGCCTAATTTTTGGGGCCTGTTCTGGCCTACAGTAACATTTTTAGCCAGTAACAGCCTAATGTACCTCCAGCCACATAATCACAAGTTCTTTTCTGTCAGGTGAATGCCTATTTTTGGGGGCCTGTACTCCCGTGGCCTAAAATAAAACATTTTCAGCAGAGCACATTTTCTCTTTAAGATGCATAAAAATGGCCCCTGATTAAAATACATATTTTTTGTGGGAATTATTTGCCAATGATCCCCCTCTGGTATGTCACTGTCCATCTTGTGGGACTGGAAAGGTGGCCCAAAAAAGGGCAAAGAAGCCTCAATTTCAATATCATCATAAAAAGTGGCAGCTCGAGTTTGCAAAAATGTACAAACATTGGGCAGTAGAAGATTGGAAACAGGTAATTTGGAACAATGAGACGAAAGTAATAGACTGGGCTCTGACGGGTGTTCGGATCGGGAAATTGAAGGATCTGTTAAGTTCGGTGGAGGAAGACTGATGATATGGGGTTGTTTTACAGCCAAAGGTGTTGGATACTTGACCAGGATAGATGGTGGTCTCAATGCTGATCTATATGTGAGTATCCTACAAGACGAGGTGCTTCATACTCTTGAGTACTATCGGTATGAATTTACCTTTTTGCTTCTCAGTGTACAGGGTAATACAGTGCAGCATACCTCTTAAATCCAGTGACGTCTCCTCTGATGTGTGACGGTCACGTACACTACACACAGGGGGAAGGATAGTGACCACTGCGCTCCACCCTCACCCCTGGCCCTGCCTACTTGCCTCGCAAGTTCTAATGACAGGGGACAATTAGACGGCAGTCCCTAACTTAGGATACGTGCTGGGAAGACAGACAAGACAAATAACGGAACGTGAACGGACCGGGTCAATACCTAGAGAGCTACGCAGTACTAAGGAATGTACAGTACAGAGAATAGTCAGGAAAAGCCGAGGTCAAATACCAGGAGAGAAACGAAGTACAACAGGAGTCCGAAAAGAATCGTCAGGTGGAAGCCTGGGTCAGGATACCAGGAGAGCTGCGCAGTACAGGAGGAGCAGGCAAAGGATCGTCAGGGAACAGGATCAGGTAGTATTCAGTAGTCCAACAAATAGCCAGGAACCTAGAATTAACAGGCAACCTGTGGCTGCCTGTATTTATAGTGGGATCTGAGGGTCATGTGACGTGGCCAGCGTCACATGACCGACAGACAGACAAGTTGAGCACCGAGTGATGAGCTCGGCGCTCAAGGCAGACCTAAGAGCAGGGAGCCTCCCAGCTAGCAAAACCGCCCTGGGAACGAGGCCAAACACAGATCCTCGCTTCCGAAGCTAAGTCTGCGGCTGATGGGAGACCGAGTGCGCCTTTTTGCGCCCCGTGACATGATGTAGATGTTCTCTTTCCTCAACTTCTCTATTCAGACCTTCAGACCAGACCGCCATGATGATTTATTTCCGCTATCTCTTCTCTCTGCAGAGTTTGACAAGCAGACATATGAGTTTCCTATGTTTCCATCATCCTCTGAACACCCCATACTGTGCCCACTGTGCTCCTCAATACGAGAATGCAGAAACAGTCCCCCTGAAAATACTAGTAACAAACAGATAGTGCCCACTTCAATAATGATTGGCATATAGTGCCCTAAAAAATTACTGCACCAAGCAAATAGTGTCCATAACACTAATAGTGTAAACATAATGTCACCCAAAAAAAAATTGTGCTAAGCTGATACTGTGCCAGTGAGCCCTTCACAGTAATAGTGCTCTCCAAAGTCCCACCAATAGAGCACAAAAAATAGCCCCTTATAATGTGTGCCGATGGAGAAAAATACCCCCTTCTGTGTGCCAGTACAAAAAATAACCTCTCTCAGTGCTCCCAGTAAAGCCAATGTCCCCACAGTGTCACCCCTCCCCCATAGTCGCCCAAAAGCATGGTGCCAAATGTCAGTGGGGCAGGCAGCAATGCGGCGCAGGTCTCTTCAGGCCTGTTTACTGAGCTGTATGCTGCCTGGCTCAGGTGGCACAATGATGATTACGTTATTGCACTGCCTGTGCCGGTCTTTGATAGGCCAAAGGCAATAGGTCTAAAGCCTATCAGAGGTAACGGTGGGGCAGGGAGACATCACTCCTGTGCTCCGCCACAGTATGTAACTGTATTTCCGTAAGAGGACAGCGATACATATTCGGAGTTGCACCACTAGCTTAGGGGCCTGGTTATAGTTGCATCCACTGCGACCCCTATAGCTATGCTACTGAATGTACTGAAATACAGTCAGGGTATGATTAACCCTTGCAATGCAGACTTGAGAAGAGATAGAAGCACATTGGTATAAATTCACACCACAAATAACTGAGGCAAGGGCACACGGAACAATGTAACATGAACCAATGTTACAAATTCAAACCGTGCATGAAACAATGGCACAAGTGAAATGGCATTGCAACACAACACAAGTCTAGATAAAAGTAGATTTTTTTTTGGCAAATTTACCAGTTGGAAAAAGGGAACAAGAGGCACCTTGGGAGGTAGTGTGGTCAGTTTATATCACAAAAATGAGGTGACAGGTTTAATGAGGGATTTTCCCAGAACAAAAGAAATTGGGCTAAAGACCAGGAATGTTATACAGCAGAAAATCCCCTGCTGTTCCAGTGTTTCCGGCAGACTTTGCATCAGGTGCTATGGACATGATGTGGAATAGTGTGTGATGTCATTACTGCAAGCAGCATTCACATAAAACTTCGTTCTAAGGCCTCATGCACATGACTGTATGTATTTTGTGGTCGAAAAAATACGGAAGATGTCTGTGTGCATTCCATATTTTGTCGATCGGAACAGCTGGCCCCTAATAGAACAGTACTATCCTTTTCCGTAATGCGGACAATAGTAGGACATGCTCTATTTTTTGCGGAACGGAAATACGGAAACGGAATGCACACGGAGTACCTTCCGTTTTTTTTGCGGACCCATTGAAATGAATAGTTCCGCATATGGTCCCCCCAAAAAACGGAACGTGCACGGACTGAAAATATATTCATGTGCATGAGCCCTAATGGTGTATGGAACAGGAGCTCCGTACAGTATTAGAATGTATGGCTCCGATGAGCCGAAGTTATTGCTTTGCTAAGTCTCGCAAGACTTTGCTTCGTGTAAGGCCGATTCATTGGCCTGTATTTGTGGGAGGGGCTTGGCTACCTACTTCAACGGCCAGAGCCCTCCCACAATCGTACGACGTGCAGAGTTTCGCAGGAAGCGTGCGCTCGTACCTGGCATTTCCTCCAGCAGGCAGGGTAAGTTGAAGTCCGGTCGGCGGCTGGCCCCTAGGTGAGTGGGGGCCCTCACGCTCCGGACCGCATCGCTTCGGAGTTCCAAACCGGCTAGGGGCGGGACCATGACAAAGGCAAGGCTCCCTCGTCCACAGGGCTGTTTGCGTGCTGTTGTTCACCGGCGGCGGGGGCGGAGCCGCGATGGAGACTGTGCTCCCCTCCTCCCCCGTCCACAGGGATCTCGTGCGCTGCCTTCCTCCGGCGGGGGGGGCGGAGCCACGACAGAGGCAGCGCTCCCCTCCTCCCCCGCTCGGAGGTCTTAGAGTGTCAGTCACTTACCAGCGGGGGGCGGGGCCCGTAATGGAGAGGGCTCCCCCCCCGCCTCCGATATCTGGCCAGCACCGCACTGCTTCCCCACGTGGTGGGCGGGCTCAGCCGGCGGTGGGTCGGCCCTCAAACGAAGGGGGGCACCCCCGCACTGGGCGCCCTGCCAGGGAGCAGGTGCGGCGCCACGTGGCACGTACATTTTGTCCAGTGAAGGGTGGGGGCCGTGTCACATAAGGCCTCCCCCCTGTCCCGGCCCCCAGATGCCAGGGGGCTGCGCCGTTTCCCCACAAGGTGGGTGTGCCTAGCCGGCGGCGGGTCGGCCCCTCAAGCATAGGGGGGCACCCCTGCACTGGGAGCACTGCTAGGAAGCGGTGAGGCCCCCCACGCGCCGACTAGTGTGGCGGGGCCAGCGTTGATTCGGGGGCCCCCCTACACCGGTTCATGCCAGAGAGCTGCGGTAGAAGTGCTCAGCCGACAGGTGGGTCAGCCCCTAGGCGGAGGAGGGCACCCCCGCACTGGGCGCTCTACCAGGGAGCCGCCCAAGCTCTCCACATGGCTCACGGACCGTGTTGTTGTGGGGTGGAGGCCATTGCGTAAAGGGGTCCCCCCATTCGGGTCCACGGTGCCAGGGAGCTCAGCGCTCCCCACGCGGTTATCGTGGAGGGATGTGGGGGACGCATTGGCCACGCTCCGCATCTTCACTAAAGTCTGGCACGGGCCACCGTGCCGCATAGATAGGCAGGGATCCATGACAACGCTAGGAACGGTCGGGGGGAACAATGTTAGCCAGCGGCTAACTCCCTTCTACCAGTCGCCCTTCAGCTTGCAGCTCACGTCCAGCCATTTCATGTTTTACTTGTATGGTTCCTCATGGCATATGCATGATCCACAGTTGACACATTAATTGTTTTGCTTCCAGGTCCAAGTTTTGTCTTGATCTCATTCCGTGATTGTGGCTTGTCGGTAAGCTTTCCGCGGTGGTCAGTGTGTAGATTTCTGAGTAGGTAAGTACATCATATTTCCCCTGTGTGCTTTCTGGGTGGCGGTTCCTGGCCACTCCCTCACGGTTCCTCTGGTGTTAGTGTGCGTAGCTACACGGGGGCAGTACGTCTTTCTTTATGTTGCTAAGCAGTTTTCACGGATGCTGGTGGTCGTCCAGTTTAGCCGGTCACTTACGTTACTGTTTCCACAGCTGTGATGTCACACGCATCAGACATCGTCGAGGGGTCTGTGGACGAGAACGTAGCAGAAATGTCCGAGGGGGGCAGTATACCGTCCCTACAAGCATGGACCATCCCTAAGCTCATGTCGGAGCTGACGAAGAAGGGCGCCCCATTCCCGGCTTCCGCCAGGAAGGCGGAATTGTATCGGCTGTGGAAAGACTCCTTGGTGCCCAGTAGTGATGAGCCCCCATGACCACGGTGCAAACGTCACTTGCTCAGTTGCACGTTATGCTGAACAGTCTGACATCTGCGGTCACTTTGATACAGGCGAGGTTGGAGTTAATCGAGTCTCACGGCTCGGTCATTCCGGTTTCTTCCCCTGAGGTCCCTGTCGCTACCACCTCTGCTGTAGGGAATACCCGTACTGTCCAGGCCATCCCCAATGTGGCTCCATCTCATTTCGTCCCGATCAGCATCAGGAAAGACATCCTAGAGGGTAGGGATGTTAACCTCGCTTCGTTGCTGATAGCCTCCAGAGACTTGTCTGACAACAAAGTCATAGCTTGCGGGGAAGTCTCGGTGGTGCTGAGAGGCCGTGACCACAGGCTTAACCGCAAGTTAACCATCCCGGAGTTCGTCATGGCGTTTAGCCTTTTCAGGGATGTCGTATGTTCTGCCAGACCGGACAGGAGGGAGGAACTCGATCTGTACCTCTTTCGGGTTACAGAGTTGGGTTATAAGTATGGAGGAAATTCGTTTTATGATTATCATTGTTCGTTTTCAGCCAAGGCAGCAGCTGCTCTCTCTCAGTTCCAACATGTTACAGATTGGTCCAACCTAGATACAGAACTGTTCTGCAGGCACTTTGCAGGCCTGAAAGCTCCCTCCTGTTCCGCCTGTCAGTCCATCTTCCACTCCATAGAGTGGTGCCACAAGTCAGCCGCCAGTACTTCATCATACCCTTCCAGCTCGTCAGCCGGGCCACTCGATGTTTTCAGACCCCCCAGTTCTGTGGATAAGCTAGGCCGGCCCATTGTTCAGCTAGGTAGGGCCCAGATCTGTAACAACTACAATTACGCATCTTGTAATTTCAGGCAATGCCGTCTGTTGCACATCTGCACCAACTGTTTCTGGGCCCATCCCAGAGTCGCGTGCTCATTAAAGTCAGTGAAAAATTACATGAGTGTGGTCAATACCAGTTGTTTACAGGAGTACTTGCGAGGTCACCACAATCCAGGGTTCGTGCAGTTCCTGGTCTCAGGGTTTCACGAGGGCTTCCATACAGGGTTAACTCCAGAATTCACGTATGAGTGCAAGAACCTTCAGTCTGCCGAGAGGAATCCCAATTCTGTAGACACACTAATAGAGTCCGAGTTGAACAAAGGTTTCCTGATCGGTCCTTTCAAAGTGCCTCCTTTCCAAAGGTGGAGAGTCAGTCCTGTGGGGGTGGTCACGGGCAAATTTAGCAAAAAGGAGAGACTCATCATCGACTTGTCAGCCCCACATAGTTCCCAGGTCCCCAGCCTCAACTCCCTTATTCCTTCAGAAGAAGTGGGCATGAGATTGTCACAACCAGACAGCTGAGATGCTCTGACAGAAGCCTTTCAGAACCTCCTCCTTGAGTTTTCTTTGTTTTGAATTTCAGTTCCTCATCTCGTTAGCCTCTCTCAGCTGTCATGTAGTTGGACTGATTGCATCCCTTTAAATTCCTCCTCATAATGCATTAGTGTGTGGCTTATACAACTTCCTGGAGTGTGTGTGCATGCTGATCCTATCTTCCAGCCTTCTACAAGATAAGTGCTGTACATTTATTTGTGATTTTCTGTTTGCTGGATCCCAGGTGACCCTGACTCCCTCCGTGTCTAGTGTAGGGAGCCGGTGGTCGTGTCCCCTCACTATTGTAGGGTGTTCAGGTGGTATATAGTCGAGGTACGTGGATATGCGATCATCCACCATTGGGATTTTCGCATAGGCTGAGCAGACAGGGAGAGAGCCAGGTCTGATGCAGGGGTCTCCCTTTTGTTCCTTAGTTTTGGATCCAGTGAGTCATATATTCATTTTGCATGGTCTTGTTTCCTGTACACCTTCCGTGACATTATAAGCCGCCAAAACCGTCTCAAGCATGGATCCGGTTTCACTTTTGACTGAACGTTTCCAGGGTCTTTCATTGGAGGTAGCTGATCTCCGTAAGACTCTTTCTCAGTTTCTAGTGACCGGTTCAGCTTGCGTTCATGGAGTTTGTTCTGAGCCTAAGATCTCGCTCCCGGATACGTTCTCCGGGGGTAGTGAGAATTTTGTGCGTTTCTGAGAGGCTTGCAAACTCCATTTTCGCCTTCTTCCCCATTCCTCTGGTGATGAGGAACGGAGGGTGGGGATCATTATATCGCTGCTCAGGGGTAACGCTCAGTCGTGGGCCTTTTCGCTGCCGGTGGGGGCACGGCCCCTCCGTTCAGTGGATGATTTCTTTTTAGCCCTGGGTCAGATATATGATGATCTGGATCGTGTTGCTTTGGCTGAGTCTAGACTACGTCTGTTATGCCAGGGTAAACAATCCGCAGAGATATACTGCTCAGAATTTCGGAGATGGGCAGCTGATACTGGTTGGAATGATGCTGCACTCCAAAGTAAATTTTGTCATGGTCTTTCAGAGGGATTGAAAGATGCATTTGCCTTTCATGAGAGGCCTATCTCCTTGGACTGTGCTATGTCTCAGGCCGTTCGTATTGACAGGCGTCTTAGAGAGAGAGGAGAGATCTCTCCTTCCTGTCATACTCAGTCCCAGGACAGTGCAGCGGTCTCATTCTATGCGCAGGGGTCTTAGTCGCTGTCAGCCCCTTCTGAGCAGGAGCCCATGCAGCTGGGGTTGATTGCCTCTGACAATAGAAGATTCAGCCCGCATGGGAAGGTTTGTTTTTGTTGTGGAAGTATAAATCAGTTGGCAAATGTTTGTCCCTCTAGGAGATTCAGGCAGTTTTCTGGGAGTAATAAAGAAACAAAAAGGAAAAAATCTTTAATAAATGTTCCATCTGTTACTATTGGCAGGGTTGAGGCGGAAATTGAAGGTTTTCCGTTTGCTTGTAGTTCCCGTTTTGTCCTGCCTGCCAGGGTGGCGCTAGAGAGCAAGAACATTTTTTGTGAGATTTTTGTAGATAGTGGAGCAGCTGTCAATTTCATTGATAATCATTTTGCGATAACTCATGGTTTCCAGGTGTGCACTTTGGGAAAGGATATTCCGTTTTTGCTATTGATTCCGCTCCACTTTCTCAGAAATCATTAAAGGGCATAGTTCACAATATCCGTTTAATTGTGAGTAGGGATGAGCGAACTCGAACTGTATAGTTCGGGTTCGTACCGAATTTTGGGGTGTCCGTGACACGGACCCGAACCCGGACATTTTCGTAAAAGTCCGGGTTCGGTGTTCGTCGCTTTCTTGGCGCTTTTGTGACGCTTTCTTGGCGCTTTTTGAAAGGCTGCAAAGCAGCCAATCAACAAGCGTCATACTACTTGCCCCAAGAGGCCGTCACAGCCATGCCTACTATTGGCATGGCTGTGATTGGCCAGAGCACCATGTGACCCAGCCTCTATTTAAGCTGGAGTCACATAGCGCCGCCCGTCACTCTGCTCTGATTAGCGTAGGGAGAGGTTGCGGATGCGACAGTAGGGCGAGATTAGGCAGATTAACTCCTCCAAAGGACTTCACTTGATTAATCGATCGATCTGCAGCTGTGCATCATTGAGCTGCTGAAATTCAAATGCTCACTCACTGTTTTTAGGCTGCCCAGACCGTTTGTCAGTCACTTTTTTCTGGGGTGATCGGCGGCCATTTTGTGTCTTGTGCGGTGCTGCGACCAAGTGCATCCAAGCTGCGACCAAGTGCATTTAACCCTCAATGGTGTGGTTGTTTTTTGGCTAAAGCCTACATCAGGGTGAAGCTGTCACACCAAGTGCATTTAACCAGCAATAGTCTGTTCATTTTTTTGGCCATATACTAAATCAGGGGCAAGCTGCGCCTGTCACCAAGTGCATTTAACCCTCAATGGTGTGGTTGTTTTTTGGCTAAAGCCTACATCAGGGTGAAGCTGTCACACCAAGTGCATTTAACCAGCAATAGTCTGTTCATTTTTTGGCCATATACTACATCAGGGGCAAGCTGCGCCCGTCACCAAGTGCATTTAACCCTCAGTAGTGTGGTGCGTCAAGCTGTGACACCAAGTGCATTTAACCAGCAATAGTCTGTTCATTTTTTGGCCATATACTAAATCAGGGGCAAGCTGCGCCCGTCACCAAGTGCATTTAACCAGCAATAGTGTGGTTATTTTTTGGCCATATCCCAGTCTAATTCTGTCACTAAATCCATACCGGTCACCCAGCGCCTAAATACTAGGCCTCAAATTTATATCCCGCTAAATCTCTCGTTACCGCTGTCCTGTTGTGGCTGGGAAAGTTATTTAGTGTCCGTCAAAGCACATTTTTTGTTCTGGGTTGAAGTACAATTCCCAATTTAGCAATTTCATAATTTAGTGGTTCCTGCTATATCAGAGCTATTTGAAATCTATCCCTAAAAGGGTATATAATATTCAAGGTGCACATTGGGTCATTCAGAATAACTTCACACACACCCGCTACTGTGTATTTCCAAGTCTAATTCTGTCACTAAACCCATACCTGTCACCCAGCGCCTAAATACTAGGCCTCAAATTTATATCCTGCTAAATCTCTCGTTACCGCTGTCCTGTTGTGGCTGGGAAAGTTATTTAGTGTCCGTCAAAGCACATTTTTTGTTCTGGGTTGAAATACAATTCCCAATTTAGCAATTTCATAATTTAGTGGTTCCTGCTATATCAGAGCTATTTGAAATCTATCCCTAAAAGGGTATATAATATTCAAGGTGCACATTGGGTCATTCAGAATAACTTCACACACACCCGCTACTGTGTATTTCCAAGTCTAATTCTGTCACTAAACCCATACCTGTCACCCAGCGCCTAAATACTAGGCCTCAAATTTATATCCTGCTAAATCTCTCGTTACCGCTGTCCTGTTGTGGCTGGGAAAGTTATTTAGTGTCCGTCAAAGCACATTTTTTGTTCTGGGTTGAAATACAATTCCCAATTTAGCAATTTCATAATTTAGTGGTTTCTGCTATATCAGAGCTATTTGAAATCTATCCCTAAAAGGGTATATAATATTCAAGGTGCACATTGGGTCATTCAGAATAACTTCACACACACCCGCTACTGTGTATTTCTAAGTCTAATTCTGTCACTAAACCCATACCTGTCACCCAGCGCCTAAATACTAGGCCTCAAATTTATATCCTGCTAAATCTCTCGTTAACGCTGTCCTGTTGTGGCTGGGAAAGTTATTTAGTGTCCGTCAAAGCACATTTTTTGTTCTGGGTTTAAATACAATTCCCAATTTAACAATTTCATAATTTAGTGGTTTCTGCTATATCAGAGCTATTTGAAATCTATCCCTAAAAGGGTATATAATATTCAAGGTGCACATTGGGTCATTCAGAATAACTTCACACACACCCGCTACTGTGTATTTCTAAGTCTAATTCTGTCACTAAACCCATACCTGTCACCCAGCGCCTAAATACTAGGCCTCAAATTTATATCCTGCTAAATCTCTCGTTAACGCTGTCCTGTTGTGGCTGGGAAAGTTATTTAGTGTCCGTCAAAGCACATTTTTTGTTCTGGGTTTAAATACAATTCCCAATTTAACAATTTCATAATTTAGTGGTTTCTGCTATATCAGAGCTATTTGAAATCTATCCCTAAAAGGGTATATAATATTCAAGGTGCACATTGGGTCATTCAGAATAACTTCACACACACCCGCTACTGTGTATTTCTAAGTCTAATTCTGTCACTAAACCCATACCTGTCACCCAGCGCCTAAATACTAGGCCTCAAATTTATATCCTGCTAAATCTCTCGTTAACGCTGTCCTGTTGTGGCTGGGAAAGTTATTTAGTGTCCGTCAAAGCACATTTTTTGTTCTGGGTTTAAATACAATTCCCAATTTAACAATTTCATAATTTAGTGGTTTCTGCTATATCAGAGCTATTTGAAATCTATCCCTAAAAGGGTATATAATATTCAAGGTGCACATTGGGTCATTCAGAATAACTTCACACACACCCGCTACTGTGTATTTCTAAGTCTAATTCTGTCACTAAACCCATACCTGTCACCCAGCGCCTAAATACTAGGCCTCAAATTTATATCCTGCTAAATCTCTCGTTAACGCTGTCCTGTTGTGGCTGGGAAAGTTATTTAGTGTCCGTCAAAGCACATTTTTTGTTCTGGGTTTAAATACAATTCCCAATTTAGCAATTTCATAATTTAGTGGTTTCTGCTATATCAGAGCTATTTGAAATCTATCCCTAAAAGGGTATATAATATTCAAGGTGCACATTGGGTCATTCAGAATAACTTCACACACACACGCTTCTGTGCATTTCCAAGTCTAATTCTGTCACTAAATCCATACCGGTCACCCAGCGCCTAAATACTAGGCCTCAAATTTATATCCCGCTGAATTTGAATACAATACATTGGGCCAAATAATATATTTGTTGTTGTGGTGAACCATAACAATGAGAAAAACATCTAGTAAGAGACGCGGACGTGGACATGGTCGTGGTGGTGTTAGTGGACACTCTGGTGCTGGGAGAGGACGTGGCCGTTCTGCCACATCCACACGTCCTAGTGTACCAACTACCTCAGGTCCCAGTAGCCGCCAGAATTTACAGCGATATATGGTGGGGCCCAATGCCGTTCTAAGGATGGTAAGGCCTGAGCAGGTACAGGCATTAGTCAATTGGGTGGCCGACAGTGGATCCAGCACGTTCACATTATCTCCCACCCAGTCTTCTGCAGAAAGCGCACAGATGGCGCCTGAAAACCAACCCCATCAGTCTGTCACATCACCCCCATGCATACCAGGGAAACTGTCTCAGCCTCAAGTTATGCAGCAGTCTCTTATGCTGTTTGAAGACTCCGCTGGCAGGGTTTCCCAAGGGCATCCACCTAGCCCTTCCCCAGCGGTGAAAGACATAGAATGCACTGACGCACAACCACTTATGTTTCCTGATGATGAGGACATGGGAATACCACCTCAGCATGTCTCTGATGATGACGAAACACAGGTGCCAACTGCTGCGTCTTTCTGCAGTGTGCAGACTGAACAGGAGGTCAGGGATCAAGACTGGGTGGAAGACGATGCAGGGGACGATGAGGTCCTAGACCCCACATGGAATGAAGGTCGTGCCACTGACTTTCACAGTTCGGAGGAAGAGGCAGTGGTGAGACCGAGCCAACAGCGTAGCAAAAGAGGGAGCAGTGGGCAAAAGCAGAACACCCGCCGCCAAGAGACTCCGCCTGCTACTGACCGCCGCCATCTGGGACCGAGCACCCCAAAGGCAGCTTCAAGGAGTTCCCTGGCATGGCACTTCTTCAAACAATGTGCTGACGACAAGACCCGAGTGGTTTGCACGCTGTGCCATCAGAGCCTGAAGCGAGGCATTAACGTTCTGAACCTGAGCACAACCTGCATGACCAGGCACCTGCATGCAAAGCATGAACTGCAGTGGAGTAAACACCTTAAAACCAAGGAAGTCACTCAGGCTCCCCCTGCTACCTCTTCTGCTGCTGCCGCCTCGGCCTATTCTGCTGCTGCCGCCTCGGCCTCTTCCTCCGCCTCTGGAGGAACGTTGGCACCTGCCGCCCAGCAAACAGGGGATGTACCACCAACACCACCACCACCACCTCCGTCACCAAGCGTCTCAACCATGTCACACGCCAGCGTTCAGCTCTCCATCTCACAAACATTTGATAGAAAGCGTAAATTCCCACCTAGCCACCCTCGATCCCTGGCCCTGAATGCCAGCATTTCTAAACTACTGGCCTATGAAATGCTGTCATTTAGGCTGGTGGACACAGACAGCTTCAAACAGCTCATGTCGCTTGCTGTCCCACAGTATGTTGTTCCCAGCCGGCACTACTTCTCCAAGAGAGCCGTGCCTTCCCTGCACAACCAAGTATCCGATAAAATCAAGTGTGCACTGCGCAACGCCATCTGTAGCAAGGTCCACCTAACCACAGATACGTGGACCAGTAAGCACGGCCAGGGACGCTATATCTCCCTAACTGCACACTGGGTAAATGTAGTGGCAGCTGGGCCCCAGGCGGAGAGCTGTTTGGCGCACGTCCTTCCGCCGCCAAGGATCGCAGGGCAACATTCTTTGCCTCCTGTTGCCACCTCCTCCTTCTCGGCTTCCTCCTCCTCTTCTTCCACCTGCTCATCCAGTCAGCCACACACCTTCACCACCAACTTCAGCACAGCCCGGGGTAAACGTCAGCAGGCCATTCTGAAACTCATATGTTTGGGGGACAGGCCCCACACCGCACAGGAGTTGTGGCGGGGTATTGAACAACAGACCGACGAGTGGTTGCTGCCGGTGAGCCTCAAGCCCGGCCTGGTGGTGTGTGATAATGGGCGAAATCTCGTTGCAGCTCTGGGACTAGCCAATTTGCCGCACATCCCTTGCTTGGCGCATGTGCTGAATTTGGTGGTGCAGAAGTTCATTCACAACTACCCCGACATGTCAGAGCTGCTGCATAAAGTGCGGGCCGTCTGTTCGCGCTTCCGGCGTTCACATCCTGCTGCTGCTCGCCTGTCTGCGCTACAGCGTAACTTCGGCCTTCCCGCTCACCGCCTCATATGCGACGTGCCCACCAGGTGGAACTCCACCTTGCACATGCTGGACAGACTGTGCGAGCAGCAGCAGGCCATAGTGGAGTTTCAGCTGCAGCACGCACGGGTCAGTCGCACTACAGAACAGCACCACTTCACCACCAATGACTGGGCCTCCATGCGAGACCTGTGTGCCCTGTTGCGCTGTTTCGAGTACTCCACCAACATGGCCAGTGGCGATGACACCGTTATCAGCGTTACAATACCACTTCTATGTCTCCTTGAGAAAACACTTAGGGCGATGATGGAAGAGGAGGTGGCCCAGGAGGAGGAGGAGGAGGAGGAAGAGGGGTCATTTTTAGCACTTTCAGGCCAGTCTCTTCGAAGTGACTCAGAGGTAGGTTTTTGGCAACAGCAGAGGCCAGGTACAAATGTGGCCAGCCAGGGCCCACTACTGGAGGACGAGGAGGACGAGGATGAGGAGGAGGTGGAGGAGGATGAGGATGAAGCATGGTCACAGCGGGGTGGCACCCAACGCAGCTCGGGTCCATCACTGGTGCGTGGCTGGGGGGAAAGGCAGGACGATGACGATACGCCTCCCACAGAGGACAGCTTGTCCTTACCCCTGGGCAGCCTGGCACACATGAGCGACTACATGCTGCAGTGCCTGCGCAACGACAGCAGAGTTGCCCACATTTTAACCTGTGCGGACTACTGGGTTGCCACCCTGCTGGATCCACGCTACAAAGACAATGTGCCCACCTTACTTCCTGCACTGGAGCGTGATAGGAAGATGCGCGAGTACAAGCGCACGTTGGTAGACGCGCTACTGAGAGCATTCCCAAATGTCACAGGGGAACAAGTGGAAGCCCAAGGCCAAGGCAGAGGAGGAGCAAGAGGTCGCCAAGGCAGCTGTGTCACGGCCAGCTCCTCTGAGGGCAGGGTTAGCATGGCAGAGATGTGGAAAACTTTTGTCAACACGCCACAGCTAACTGCACCACCACCTGATACGCAACGTGTTAGCAGGAGGCAACATTTCACTAACATGGTGGAACAGTACGTGTGCACACCCCTCCACGTACTGACTGATGGTTCGGCCCCATTCAACTTCTGGGTCTCTAAATTGTCCACGTGGCCAGAGCTAGCCTTTTATGCCTTGGAGGTGCTGGCCTGCCCGGCAGCCAGCGTTTTGTCTGAACGTGTATTCAGCACGGCAGGGGGCGTCATTACAGACAAACGCAGCCGCCTGTCTACAGCCAATGTGGACAAGCTGACGTTCATAAAAATGAACCAGGCATGGATCCCACAGGACCTGTCCGTCCCTTGTCCAGATTAGACATTAACTACCTCCCCATAACCATATATTATTGGACTCCAGGGCACTTCCTCATTCAATCCTATTTTTATTTTCATTTTACCATTATATTGCGAGGCTACCCAAAGTTGAATGAACCTCTCCTCTGCCTGTGTGCTAGGCCTAAATATATGCCAATGGACTGTTGCAGTGGTGGCTGACATGAAGCCTGATTCTCTGCTATGACATGCAGACTAATTCTCTGCTGACATGAAGCCAGATTGTCTGTTACGGGACCTCTCTCCTCTGCCTGGGTGCTGGGCCTAAATTTATGACAATGGACTGTTGCAGTGGTGGCTGACGTGAAGCCTGATTCTCTGCTATGACATGCAGACTGATTCTCTGCTGACATGAAGCCAGATTGTCTGTTACGGGACCTCTCTGCTCTGCCTGTGTGCTAGGCCTAAATATATGCCAATGGACTGTTGCAGTGGTGGCTGACGTGAAGCCTGATTCTCTGCTATGACATGCAGACTGATTCTCTGCTGTCATGAAGCCAGATTGTCTGTTACGGGACCTCTCTGCTCTGCCTGTGTGCTAGGCCTAAATATATGCCAATGGACTGTTGCAGTGGTGGGTGACGTGAAGCCTCATTCTCTGCTATGACATGCAGACTGATTCTCTGCTGACATGAAGCCAGATTGTCTGTTACGGGACCTCTCTCCTCTGCCTGTGTGCTAGGCCTAAATATATGCCAATGGACTGTTGCAGTGGTGGCTGACGTGAAGCCTCATTCTCTGCTATGACATGCAGACTAATTCTCTGCTGACATGAAGCCAGATTGTCTGTTACGGGACCTCTCTCCTCTGCCTGGGTGCTGGGCCTAAATTTATGACAATGGACTGTTGCAGTGGTGGCTGACATGAAGCCTGATTCTCTGCTATGACATGCAGACTGATTCTCTGCTGACATGAAGCCAGATCCTCTGTTACGGGACCTCTCTCCTCTGCCTGGGTGCTGGGCCTAAATTTATGACAATGGACTGTTGCAGTGGTGGCTGACGTGAAGCCTGATTCTCTGCTATGACATGCAGACTGATTCTCTGCTGACATGAAGCCAGATCCTCTGTTACGGGACCTCTCTCCTCTGCCTGGGTGCTGGGCCTAAATTTATGAAAATGGACTCTTACAGTGGTGGGTGACGTGAAGCCTGATTCTCTGCTATGACATGAAGACTGATTCTCTGCTGACATGAAGCCAGATTGTCTGTTACGGGACCTCTCTCCTCTGCCTGGGTGCCGGGGCCTAAATATCTGAGAATGGACTGTTCCAGTGGTGGGTGACGGGAAGCCAGATTCTCTGCTATGGAACCTCTCTCCAATTGATTTTGGTTAATTTTTATTTATTTAATTTTTATTTTAATTAATTTCCCTATCCACATTTGTTTGCAGGGGATTTACCTACATGTTGCTGCCTTTTGCAGCCCTCTAGCCCTTTCCTGGGCTGTTTTACAGCCGTTTTAGTGCCGAAAAGTTCTAGGCCCCATTGACTTCAATGGGGTTCGGGTTCGGGACGAAGTTCGGATCGGGTTCGGATCCCGAACCCGAACATTTCCGGGATGTTCGGCCGAACTTCTCGAACCCGAACATCAAGGTGTTCGCTCAACTCTAATTGTGAGTGATGCTCATGTTGAGGATGTGTCATGTTTCGTCCTTAGCGGATTACCTACTCCTCTTGTGTTGGGGCTACCCTGGCTCACTAAACATAACCCCACCATTGATTGGCAAGCGAGGCAAATAAATGGTTTGAGTGACTTTTGCAGAGAGAATTGCCTCACGACATCTGTTTCTGAGGTTTCTACTAAGACTGTACCATCTTTTCTCTCTGAATTTTCGGATGTCTTCTCTGAGAGTGGAGTTCAGGATTTGCCCCCGCACAGGGAGTACGATTGCCTTATTAATCTCATCCCAGGCGCCAAGCTGCCTAAATCTCGTTTATACAACCTCTCCCAACCTGAAAGGGTCGCTATGCGTGCTTATATCTCGGAGAGTCTGAGAAAAGGACACATACGACCCTCGAAGTCACCTGTTGCCGCTGGTTTTTTCTTTGTTAAGAAAAAAGATGGTTCTTTAAGACCTTGTCTGGATTTCAGGGAGCTGAACAGTATCACTATTCGTGACCCTTATCCGCTTCCTCTGATCCCGGACCTGTTTAACCAGATTGTTGGGGCTAAAGTATTTTCCAAATTAGATCTAAGAGGGGCATACAACCTGGTCAGGGTCAGAGAAGGAGACGAATGGAAGACGGCCTTCAATACCCCTGAGGGCCATTTTGAGAATTTGGTTATGCCTTTTGGTTTGATGAATGCCCCAGCCGTTTTTCAGCATTTCGTGAAAAGCATTTTTTATCATTTAATGGGAAAATTTGTATTAGTGTATTTGGATGACATTTTGATTTTTTCTCCTGATTTCAAAACTCATAAGGAACACTTACGTCAGGTCTTGCTCATCCTGCGGGAGAATAAATTATACGCGAAACTGGAAAAATGTGTGTTTGCGGTTCCAGAAATTCAATTTCTGGGGTTTCTTCTCTCCGCTTCTGGTTTTCGCATGGACCCGAGAAGGTCCGCGCTGTGCTTGAGTGGGAGCTTCCTGAGAATCAGAAGGCGCTGATGCGTTTTTTGGGCTTTGCCAATTATTACAGGAAGTTTATTTTGAATTATTCCGCTATTGTTAAACCACTCACTGATATGACCAGAAAGGGTGTAGATTTTTCTTCCTGGTCGGTAGAGGCGCGTAAGGCCTTTTCTAATATCAAGGAGAGTTTTGCTTCCGCTCCCATCTTGGTACAACCTGATATTTCTCTAACCTTCATAGTTCAGGTTGATGCTTCTGAGGTGGGTGTGGGTGCGGTCTTGTCTCAGGGTTCCTCTCCTGCCAAATGGCGACCGTGTGGCTTTTTCTCGAAGAAACTCTCCTCCGCAGAGAGAAATTACGATGTGTGAGATAGGGAATTGTTGGCCATCAAGTTGGCTTTTGAGGAATGGCGCCATTGGCTAGAGGGAGCCAGACACCCTATTACCGTGTTTACTGACCATAAAAATCTGGCCTACTTGGAGTCAAGCGTCTGAACCCGAGACAGGCCAGATGGTCTTTGTTCTTTTCAAGGTTTAATTTTGTTGTCACGTTCCGCCCTGGGGTTAAGAATGTGAAGGCAGATGCCCTGTCCCAGATTTCCGGGAGGTGGGAATTTTGAAGACCCGGGTCCCATTTTGGCTGAAGGTGTGGTGGTCTCTGCTCTTTTTCCTGAATTGGAGGCAGAGGTGCAGGCAGCCCAGTCAGAGGCTCCTGATCTTTGTCCTCCTGGGAGGTTGTTTGTGCCTCTCGCTTTAAGACACAAGATTTTTAAGGAACACCACGATACGGTCCTTGCTGGGCACCCGGGGGCAAGAGCCACAGTGGATCTCATCGCTTGGAGATTCTGGTGGCCTGCGCTTCGTAAGTCGGTTGAGGGTTTTGTGGCAGCCTGCGAGACTTGCGCTCGTGCCAAAGTCCCTCATTCACGGCCATCAGGTCCTCTCCTTCCCTTACCCATTCCTTCCCGTCCTTGGACACATCTGTCCATGGACTTCATAACGGACCTGCCTCGTTCCTCGGGGAAGACTGTGATTCTGGTGGTGGTGGACCGTTTTAGCAAAATGGTGCATTTCATCCCTTTTCCTGGTTTGCCCAATGCTAAGACGCTGGCGCAGGCATTTATTGATCACATTGTCAAATTGCATGGTATTCCTTCAGACATAGTCTCTGATAGGGGCACGCAGTTTGTTTCCAGATTCTGGAAGGCTTTCTGTTCTCGCTTGGGGGTTCGGTTGTCATTCTCTTCTGCTTTCCACCCGCAGTCGAATGGCCAGACAGAGCGCGTCAATCAGAATCTGGGGACATATCTGCGCTGTTTTGTGTCGGAGAATCAGGAGGATTGGTGTTCTTTTTTGTCCCTTGCTGAGTTTGCTTTAAATAACCGTCGTCAGGAGTCCTCTGATAAGTCACCATTTTTTGGTGCATATGGGTTTCATCCGCAGTTTGGGACTTTCTCGGGAGAGGGGTCTTCTGGTTTACCTGATGAGGACAGATTCTCCTCGTCTTTGTCTTCTATTTGGCAAAAGATTCAGGATAATCTAAAGAGCATGAGTGAGAGATATAAGCGTGTGGCAGATAAGAGACGTGTGCCTGGTCCGGACCTGAATGTTGGTGATCTGGTGTGGTTGTCTACCAAGAACATCAAATTGAAGGTTCCCTCCTGGAAGTTGGGTCCTAGGTTTATTGGGCCTTACAAAATCCTGTCTGTCATCAATCCTGTTGCCTACCGTCTTGATCTTCCTTAGACTTGGAAGATCCATAATGTTTTTCATAAGTCCTTATTGAAACCTTATGTTCAACCCATTGTACCCTCGCCTTTGCCTCCTCCTCCGATTATGGTTGATGGGAATCTTGAATTTCAGGTCTCTAGGTTTGTGGATTCTCGTTTTGTCCGCGGATCTCTCCAGTACCTCGTTCATTGGGAGGGTTATGATCCTGAGGAGAGGATGTGGGTCCCAGTGACGGACATTAAGGCCACTCGTCTCATCAGGGCTTTCCATAGGTCCCATCCTGAGAAGGTGGGCTCTGAGTGTCCGGAGTCCACTCGTAGAGGGAGGGGTACTGTCACAACCAGACAGCTGAGAAGCTCTGACAGAAGCCTTTCAGAACCTCCTCCTTGTTTTCTTTGTTTTGAATTTCAGTTCCTCATCTCGTTAGCCTCTCTCAGCTGTCATGTAGTTGGACTGATTGCATCCCTTTAAATTCCTCCCCATAATGCATTAGTGTGCGGCTTATACAACTTCCTGGAGTGTGTGTGCATGCTGATCCTATCTTCCAGCCTTCTACAAGATAAGTGCTGTACATTTATTTGTGATTTTCTGTTTGCTGGATCCCAGGTGACCCTGACTCCCTCCGTGTCTAGTGTAGGGAGCCGGTGGTCGTGTCCCCTCACTATTGTAGGGTGTTCAGGTGGTATATAGTCGAGGTACGTGGATATGCGATCATCCACCATTGGGATTTTCGCATAGGCTGAGCAGACAGGGAGAGAGCCAGGTCTGATGCAGGGGTCTCCCTTTTGTTCCTTAGTTTTGGATCCAGTGAGTCATATATTCATTTTGCATGGTCTTGTTTCCTGTACACCTTCCGTGACAGAGATATTCTTCGATTGACCAGGCTATTGCCATCATCATGCAGTCAGGTCCCGGGTCGATGTTGTCCAAGGCGGCCGACATATCGGATGCCTTTAAGTTGCTTCCCATCATGCCAGCGCTCTGGCAATGGCACGGCATCAAGTGGAAGGACCTTTACTATTTTTCCACCGAACTCACCTTCGGTTCCAAGAGCAGCCTGTGGCTCTTTGATCAGTTGGCTCAGGCCCTCCACTGGGTTCTGGAACACAAGATCCACTGCGAATTTGTCATTCACTACTTGGATGACTTTCTGGTGATCGGGAGGCCAGGGGCAGCCCCCCTAGGGTTGGGGAAGTTGTTGAGGTGTTTTTCCCAGTTAGGTGTCCCGGTCTCCCCCAAGAAAGTAGAGGGCCCGTCCACAGTTATCACCTTTCTGGGCATTGAACTAGACTCGCAGGACATGTTAGCCAGGTTACCTTCGGACAAACTAGTGAGAATTCGAGAAGTCATCCATAGGTTTGCAGTCACAACCGTGGTCACTAAGGCTGATTTACAGTCACTACTGGGTATGTTCAATTTCGCCATGCACATCATCCCGCAAGGCAGATCGTTCATATCCCGCCTGCTGGCGCTCCTGGTCACGGCCCCGGAGCAGGACAGCCCAGTGTGTCTGGATAGTCAAGCCTTAGCTGATCTCCACATGTGGGACCAATTTCTTTGTCAGTGGAATGGGGTGTCCTTGTTTATTCCCGAGTTGTCGTGTCAATCTCCTGTAGTCCTCTCAGATGCGGCTGCAAGCTCAGGTTTTGCCGCCATTTTTGGCACCCACTGGGTCGCAAGCGAATGGCCTGCCGAGGTGAGACAGATCCCAGGTTTCCTCCAAATCCCGGCACTGTTCAAACTGTACCCCATTGTGGTAGCCGCCCACATATGGGGCAATCATTGGGTAAATCGGTCTGTTTTGTTCGTGTCTGACAATACAGCAGTGGTAGACATTGTAAACAGTGGATCGTCTAAGTCATCTCATGTCATGTGTCTCTTAAGACGATTAGTGCAACTCTCCCTACATTACCATTTCTATGTCCATAGTGCGCATGTGCCAGGTTCGCAAAATGTGGCTGCTGACGCCTTATTGAGGGCTAATTTCTCCCTTTTCTTGCAGGTCATGCCAGAGGCAGATGTAGCGGGCGCTACCGTCCCTCCTCACGAATCCTTAATCCTAGCGTAACCAATCACCTAGAGACGGCCCACACTTTGATATCCAAGTCCCTTTCACCAAACACGACCAGGGCATATAACACCGGGTGGAAGGCGTTTTGCAGGTTTCAGGGGGATTGTCCTCAGGGAGAATCCAGTTTTGTAGAGTACATCCTGGCGTTCATTGGCTACTGCTACTCAGAACTCAAGCTCTCCCACAACACGGTGAGGTCATACTTGTCGGGAGTGCAACATTTCTTCTTCGTCAGTCATCCCGAACGGGCATCGGTGTTCTCCATGCATGCTGTCAAAGCCGCGCTTAAGGGTTTGAGCAAATGCGGGCCCCAAGGCCAAGTGCGTAGGCAAGCTGTCACCGGGCTCCTTTTCCATAGACTATCTGACGTCCTGGATAGGAATCCTTTTGGGGTTCTACCTAGCTTGGTGCTCAAGTCCGCCGTCTATCTAGCTTTCTATGGCTTCTTGAGGCCTGGGGAGTTCACTTGTTCTCCTGGCAGTGGCAAGTTTCTCACAGTCGGCCAGCTGGTCCAAAACGCCGAAGGTTACGTGCTACTGCTAAGGACGTCCAAAACCTCACAGGTGGGCCCCCCAGTCCCGGTGTCCTATTTCCCTATGTCTCATCAATGGTGCCCCGTCACAGTTCTCCGTCAGCTACTATCAGCCTTGTCGGGGTCCGGGCCAAATAGTCCACTGTTGCCCTTTGGGGTGGCACCACTCACCACCCATCAGTTTGTGTCCCACGTACGCTCCCTAGTGGCCAGCTTGGGCGGCGACCCCGCCACGATCTCGGGACATTCATTCCGCATAGGTGCGGCATCCGCGGCCTCCAAGAATCAGGTGCCAGCGCATGTCATTCAGAAATTAGGGCGTTGGCGCTCCACATGTTTCAGCCGTTACATACCTCACCCCGAAACTGAGATGTCAATGGCTTTCCAGAGTCTGGTTTTGTAATTACGTTGCAATAAAATTACTCCTGCCAATCAGTATGTCTTTTTGCCCTCTTTCAGGCAAAAAGACATACTGCCGGGTTATGACGCCGGCCCTGTCCTCGATGTACGTTTCGCTAATGCTTCATCAGGAGGATTTCCTTTCTAATAGCTTAGGAGGTCTTTTAAATGGTTGGTGGCCAATGGCTGGCATTGCCTGTGTCATGTGGTCCTGTTACTGTTGATTTCCTTTGCGGCGCATCCCGCGATCGTCAGATTCGGGTCTTGAAGGGACTTCCGCCCTCCCGTCAGCGCGATCCAAGCGAGGGCAGAATGCGTCTGACGTCACCCTGATCACGCCCATCGGGGCAGCGAAAGACCTCCCATCTGCGATCCGCGATGCGCACAGGAATCACTCTGTTGTCTACCCTGGTGTATATGTAAGTGGAGGTTTTTTTTCCCTTGTCTTAGTATATCTGTTACTGATATCAGTCTTCCGTCTCTCCAAGACCCGAGAACAATTACTATGCCCGAATACGATAAAAACTGTAGACACAGCACACAACATCAGATTCTTAACTGAATATAATAGCCAATGGTGGCAAATAAAGGAAATCTTAAAAAGGCACTGGAATGTATTACAAACAGATGTGGTCCTAAAGAAATGTATTTCTGAAAAACCCCTGATAACAGCGAAAAGGGCAAAGAATTTCAAAGATTTACTGGTACATAGCCATTATATAAGTAAAACTGGCAGTGATGGTAACGACAAACTGAAAGGATCCTTCCCCTGTGGGACATGCAAGGCATGTAAAAACATGATAAAAACCACTGAATTTACTGGTCTAAACCATGATAAAAGATATAAAATCAGAGAATATATCTCATGCTCCTCAAAAGGCGTCATATATCACGCCAGATGCCCTTGTGATAAGATCTTTATAGGTCTCACGACCGGGGAATTAAGGGTTCGAATCAGGGAACATATACGGGATATAGAGAAGAGTAAAGAGGAAGAAGATCCAAACAACCTCAAAACAATACCTAGACATTTCAAACTATTCCACCAAAGCAATGAAAAATTGTTGAAATTTACAGGAATAGACCAGATACACATGGGGATACGGGGGGGGGGGGGGGGGGACCTCAGTAAGAGATTAGCTCAAATTGAGAGCAAATGGATTTTTAGATTGGGCACCATGGCACCTAAAGGGTTAAACAAAACCCTGGGATTCAGTTCCTTCTTGTAACTGTAGGGGGTTTTTAGATAGATTTTTAAGTTAAAAAATAGATAAATAATATTTTAACACTGTCTTATTTGATTATTGTAGAACTTACTTGGTTGTTTTGAGTGGACGATGGATGGATTCCTGTGTTCGAGATTGTCCATTGAAACCTGTGGAGGAAGAAATAAAAAGGAGGGGGGAAAAAAGGAAAAAAAGAGAGAAAAAAGGATTAAATATTTAATAAGTATACCTATGTGTTAAGGACATACCAATGTAATATATGGAATAATCATAATAAGTGGTTAAATCAGATATAAAGTAAACATGTGAGGGTCTGTATTTAACTGAGCTTTGTTATACATATACTATATATATGTGTGACTATATATAAACAGGGGTTTGAGCGGTGATGGAGGTCTGGGAGGCATCGGTCACATTTATAGAGGGTGCACATGATAAATAAGCACTAGTTGAGATAAAGAGGATGTTATTAACTCACCAACATTTTTGGTACTTGATGTTAGTATTTAACATTAATGTATTAAATGATAGTATTTGAATATATATGTACTTACCATCAACACTAAGATGTAACACTATTGGAGATAGGCTTTAATTATGGAATCGATAGCAATTATGTGTAGAATTATGAGCACCACCTAAGGTATGGAAAGTAGGATAAATGCACTGTAATTTAATACTGTATATGCACTAGACACTTTAAATATTTGTGATATTGAAATTGGCATGAACATATCGAATTTCATATTTTTTCATATTCATATTTATATTGATGATAGAAGATATGCACTTTATTTAGTATATACACTTGACACTTTAATAGAGGTATTTGGCATTATGTACAGTGGGATGCGAAAGTTTGGGCAACCTTGTTAATCGTCATGATTTTCCTGTATAAATTGTTGGTTGTTACGATAAAAAATGTCAGTTAAATATATCATATAGGAGACACACACAGTGATATTTGAGAAGTGAAATGAAGTTTATTGGATTTACAGAAAGTGTGCTATAATTGTTTAAACAAAATTAGGCAGGTGCATAAATTTGGGCGCCACAAAAAAAGAAATGAAATCAATATTTAGTAGATCCTCCTTTTGCAGAAATTACAGCCTCTAAACGCTTCCTGTAGGTTCCAATGAGAGTCTGGATTCTGGTTGAAGGTATTTTGGACCATTCCTCTTTACAAAACATCTTTAGTTCATTCAGGTTTGATGGCTTCCAAGCATGGACAGCTCTCTATAAGTCACACCACAGATTTTCAATTATATTCAGGTCTGGGGACTGAGATGGCCATTCCAGAACGTTGTACTTGTTCCTCTGCATAAATGCCTTAGTGGATTTTCAGCAGTGTTTAGGGTTGTTGTCTTGTTGAAAGATCCAGCCCCGGCACAGCTTCAGCTTTACAAAGGATGCTGTGCAGGTGGCTCACTGTGATTTGACACGACAGGTGCACAGGTTCAAAGAAGAACCCCCTGATTCTGATAAATGTAATATAGACTGGATAGAACCGGCACTCAAAACAATCGGATTACACGTGGGAATTGAATAAAAATGTATTAGACCATCAACGCTATATAGTGCACCAAGGTAAAATTCATATAAAATTTAAATAAAAAGCATATAATCTCAGTGTCAGCCAAACGAGTAGAATTTTCTTAGGGCACAGAAATCTGAATGCTACGCACAGAGGGCTGCATCCGTGTCCCCCCAATTGGGTAGGCTATTTGATCACAGTCGTCTGCGACGGAGCAATACAGAGCTGATTGAATATTGTGCTTCAAGTATATTCGCAGGTAGTATTCACATATAGATTTCACATAATCTTAAATGCATATAAATATAATCTTATGCCACCGTGTAGGGTATGGGAAAAGATATTTGAAGATGAACTGTGTTCATTTATCCATCACCTATAGTGGTCTCGAATTCTGAGTAAACTGTAGGTGAGAAAGTCACTAGTCCAGCACGTCTAATGTCACCGTGCTTATGCCGCCTTGCGTGCAGCGGTTCAGTATAGTTCCACTTGAGTTAGTATTACTCACTGTGTCCCGTGTGAATTCACTCGGTTAGGTCTGCGGGAGGTTTTCTGTCGTGGCGTCCCACGCTTCAGTCTTTCTCCGCTGTATTTGTGTCGGGTCCGGTTGTCTGTTTGGATCCCGTCTGTACTCTCGTGGGAGACCTATGTCAGCTGTTTCACTTACGTGAATTTTACAGCGCTTCTTGGTCTTACGTGAGTAAGTGGATAAACTTTAGTACGTGGCCATGTACCGCTGCGATGGTTCTTTCACAGGTAATACGCCCAGACGCGTTTCGAGATATCTTATCTCTTCCTCAGTGGGTATGACCTGTGAGCACTGGTCTCGCATTTTATATGTTCTCATCTCAATTGGCTAATTGATTTCACCTGTTTCAAAGCTTGTATGGAAAAATGGAGCCTTGCTTTTCGTTGACCTTTGTTTTTTCCATATGTTGTTTCTACCTAGATCCCCTCTTTCGGTGGCAATTTAACGATACCTTTCTGATAGTGTCAAGTCTCTCTGTATACATATACGCATACATGTATCAGCTATATAATTGAATATGAGAGATATATGACTACATAAAATACATAAAACTAGATAGTAAAAACACAAAATGCAATCGCACACTGCAACCAGCACTCTGCCTTGCCTTTATGCTGGATGTTGAATAAGGCATTGGTGTACATTTTGGCCAAAGCGTAATAAGCCACTCACCGCGTCAAGGTTGCCTTCATGAGTGGTCCCTAACACTAGTTCCTACCTTTTATGGGCCATGACAGCCACATAAAGTCCAGGGAGCGCAGGTACAGCATGCATGCCAAGCACAATCTGCTTTTAACCCCGTCCGGTGCCATTACAGCTTTCATCGGATCCAGGGATGCAAGTACTCACATGCATGCTGAGCCCACTTTATACTTCTCCTGGAACCTAATGGTTACTGGTAGGTGCTGTATAAGCAGACTCAGTTTTATACTGACTTTAAAACCAGCCTCCAGGGGGCAGATTCTGGACAGGTGTGCTTGACTGCTTGGAGATCGCCACGCCTCCAATACGTACTACAAAGAGAAAAATATGGAAAATGTACACCAATGCCTTATTCAACATCCAGCATAAAGGCAAGGCAGAGTGCTGGTTGCAGTGTGCGATTGCATTTTGTGTTTTTACATTTATACCTCTATTTCGCCATAGCAATCTGCACCTGCTAGGGGTTGTGCGGGCTGAAATTTTCCATATTTTTCTCTTTGTAGTACGTTTTGGAGGCGTGGCGATCTCCAAGCAGTCAAGCACACCTGTCCAGAATCTGCCCCCTGGAGGCTGGTTTTAAAGTCAGTATAAAACTGAGTCTGCTTATACAGCACCTACCAGTAACCATTAGGTTCCAGGAGAAGTATAAAGTGGGCTCAGCATGCATGTGAGTACTTGCATCCCTGGATCCGATGAAAGCTGTAATGGCACCGGACGGGGTTAAAAGCAGATTGTGCTTGGCATGCATGCTGTACCTGCGCTCCCTGGACTTTATGTGGCTGTCATGGCCCATAAAAGGTAGGAACTAGTGTTAGGGACCACTCATGAAGGCAACCTTGACGCGGTGAGTGGCTTATTACGCTTTGGCCAAAATGTACACCAATGCCTTATTCAACATCCAGCATAAAGGCAAGGCAGAGTGCTGGTTGCAGTGTGCGATTGCATTTTGTGTTTTTACATTTATACCTCTATTTCGCCATAGCAATCTGCACCTGCTAGGGGTTGTGCGGGCTGAAATTTTCCATATTTTTCTCTTTGTAGTACGTTTTGGAGGCGTGGCGATCTCCAAGCAGTCAAGCACACCTGTCCAGAATCTGCCCCCTGGAGGCTGGTTTTAAAGTCAGTATAAAACTGAGTCTGCTTATACAGCACCTACCAGTAACCATTAGGTTCCAGGAGAAGTATAAAGTGGGCTCAGCATGCATGTGAGTACTTGCATCCCTGGATCCGATGAAAGCTGTAATGGCACCGGACGGGGTTAAAAGCAGATTGTGCTTGGCATGCATGCTGTACCTGCGCTCCCTGGACTTTATGTGGCTGTCATGGCCCATAAAAGGTAGGAACTAGTGTTAGGGACCACTCATGAAGGCAACCTTGACGCGGTGAGTGGCTTATTACGCTTTGGCCAAAATGTACACCAATGCCTTATTCAACATCCAGCATAAAGGCAAGGCAGAGTGCTGGTTGCAGTGTGCGATTGCATTTTGTGTTTTTACATTTATACCTCTATTTCGCCATAGCAATCTGCACCTGCTAGGGGTTGTGCGGGCTGAAATTTTCCATATTTTTCTCTTTGTAGTACGTATTGGAGGCGTGGCGATCTCCAAGCAGTCAAGCACACCTGTCCAGAATCTGCCCCCTGGAGGCTGGTTTTAAAGTCAGTATAAAACTGAGTCTGCTTATACAGCACCTACCAGTAACCATTAGGTTCCAGGAGAAGTATAAAGTGGGCTCAGCATGCATGTGAGTACTTGCATCCCTGGATCCGATGAAAGCTGTAATGGCACCGGACGGGGTTAAAAGCAGATTGTGCTTGGCATGCATGCTGTACCTGCGCTCCCTGGACTTTATGTGGCTGTCATGGCCCATAAAAGGTAGGAACTAGTGTTAGGGACCACTCATGAAGGCAACCTTGACGCGGTGAGTGGCTTATTACGCTTTGGCCAAAATGTACACCAATGCCTTATTCAACATCCAGCATAAAGGCAAGGCAGAGTGCTGGTTGCAGTGTGCGATTGCATTTTGTGTTTTTACATTTATACCTCTATTTCGCCATAGCAATCTGCACCTGCTAGGGGTTGTGCGGGCTGAAATTTTCCATATTTTTCTCTTTGTAGTACGTATTGGAGGCGTGGCGATCTCCAAGCAGTCAAGCACACCTGTCCAGAATCTGCCCCCTGGAGGCTGGTTTTAAAGTCAGTATAAAACTGAGTCTGCTTATACAGCACCTACCAGTAACCATTAGGTTCCAGGAGAAGTATAAAGTGGGCTCAGCATGCATGTGAGTACTTGCATCCCTGGATCCGATGAAAGCTGTAATGGCACCGGACAGGGTTAAAAGCAGATTGTGCTTGGCATGCATGCTGTACCTGCGCTCCCTGGACTTTATGTGGCTGTCATGGCCCATAAAAGGTAGGAACTAGTGTTAGGGACCACTCATGAAGGCAACCTTGACGCGGTGAGTGGCTTATTACGCTTTGGCCAAAATGTACACCAATGCCTTATTCAACATCCAGCATAAAGGCAAGGCAGAGTGCTGGTTGCAGTGTGCGATTGCATTTTGTGTTTTTACATTTATACCTCTATTTCGCCATAGCAATCTGCACCTGCTAGGGGTTGTGCGGGCTGAAATTTTCCATATTTTTCTCTTTGTAGTACGTATTGGAGGCGTGGCGATCTCCAAGCAGTCAAGCACACCTGTCCAGAATCTGCCCCCTGGAGGCTGGTTTTAAAGTCAGTATAAAACTGAGTCTGCTTATACAGCACCTACCAGTAACCATTAGGTTCCAGGAGAAGTATAAAGTGGGCTCAGCATGCATGTGAGTACTTGCATCCCTGGATCCGATGAAAGCTGTAATGGCACCGGACGGGGTTAAAAGCAGATTGTGCTTGGCATGCATGCTGTACCTGCGCTCCCTGGACTTTATGTGGCTGTCATGGCCCATAAAAGGTAGGAACTAGTGTTAGGGACCACTCATGAAGGCAACCTTGACGCGGTGAGTGGCTTATTACGCTTTGGCCAAAATGTACACCAATGCCTTATTCAACATCCAGCATAAAGGCAAGGCAGAGTGCTGGTTGCAGTGTGCGATTGCATTTTGTGTTTTTACATTTATACCTCTATTTCGCCATAGCAATCTGCACCTGCTAGGGGTTGTGCGGGCTGAAATTTTCCATATTTTTCTCTTTGTAGTACGTATTGGAGGCGTGGCGATCTCCAAGCAGTCAAGCACACCTGTCCAGAATCTGCCCCCTGGAGGCTGGTTTTAAAGTCAGTATAAAACTGAGTCTGCTTATACAGCACCTACCAGTAACCATTAGGTTCCAGGAGAAGTATAAAGTGGGCTCAGCATGCATGTGAGTACTTGCATCCCTGGATCCGATGAAAGCTGTAATGGCACCGGACGGGGTTAAAAGCAGATTGTGCTTGGCATGCATGCTGTACCTGCGCTCCCTGGACTTTATGTGGCTGTCATGGCCCATAAAAGGTAGGAACTAGTGTTAGGGACCACTCATGAAGGCAACCTTGACGCGGTGAGTGGCTTATTACGCTTTGGCCAAAATGTACACCAATGCCTTATTCAACATCCAGCATAAAGGCAAGGCAGAGTGCTGGTTGCAGTGTGCGATTGCATTTTGTGTTTTTACATTTATACCTCTATTTCGCCATAGCAATCTGCACCTGCTAGGGGTTGTGCGGGCTGAAATTTTCCATAAAACTAGATAGAATACATAAAATAAGGATGTGTCCAAAAAAAAAAGGGACACTTCTTAGTTATATTAATATAAAAAGCAGTATCTTATAATACAAGGAGATGTTATTATGTCAACATTGTATGACAAATGATTATACATTTACATTTCTTAATATAAGGGTCAGATCTGTCACTGTCAGCTTTGTCACTGATTCCTGGACATTGGTCTCCAGAATCTGCTGATACTGAGTGGAATCCATGCGTCCCTCAACTTTGACAAGACTCCCAGTCCCTGCACTGGCCACACAGCCCCACAGCATGATGGAACCACCACCATATTTTACTGTAGGTAGCAGGTGTTTTTCTTGGAATGATGTGTTCTTTTTCCTCCATGCATAATGCCCCTTATTATGGCCAAATAGCTCAATTTTAGTTTCACCAGTCCACAGCACCTTATTCCAAAATGAAGCTGGCTTGTCCAAATGTGCTTTAGCCCACCTCAAGCGGCACTTTTTGTGCTGTGGGCGGAGAAAAGGCTGCCTCTGCATCACTCTCGCATACAACATCTCCTTGTGTAAAGTGCGCCGAATGGTTGAACGATGCACAGTGACTCCATCTGCAGCAAGATGATGTTGTAGGTCTTTGGTGCTGGTCTGTGGGTTGACTCTGACAGCTGAAATCTCTCAGACAGCTTTCTGTATCCTTCCCCTAAACCATGATGGTGAACAATCTTTGTCTTCAGGTCATTTAAGAGTTGTTTTGAGACCCCCATGTTGCTACTCTTCAGAGAAAATTAAAAGAGGAGGGAAACTTACAATTGACCCCCTTAAATACTCTTTCTCATAATTGGATTCACCTGTGTATGTAGGTCAGGGGTCACTGAGCTTACCAAGCCAATTTGATTTCCAATAATTAGTTCTAAAGGTTTTGGAATCAATAAAATGACAACAGTGTCCAAATTTATGCACCTGCCCAATTTTGTTTAAACAATTATAGCACACCTTCTGTAAATCCAATAAACTTCATTTCACTTCTCAAATATCACTGTGTGTGTCTCCTATATGATATATTTAACTGACATTTTTTATCGTAACAACCAACAATTTATACAGGAAAATCATGGCGATTAACAAGGTTGCCCAAACGTTCGCATCCCACTGTATATGGATATGTTAACGCATATATGTGACGTGATATTGACTGTATTAATGCAGCTGTATAAATACACTATGCACTGGCATGTATAGGCATTTTTATCTTGTGCGTATCCATATATATCCTGCCTCTATCAACACCTAATAGTAGACACTATATTATTGACACTATACCCCTGTCTATGTGTCCTTCCATATAGCTATGTATTTATGGATTCTGCCAGCATGCACTGATGTATAGATAAATATGGCATTTATGTAGCGTCGATATAGCACTGTAATAGGGAAATATTTGTGAATGATATTGAAGCGATTTGAGTCCCCGGTATTGGAATATCCAGTGGCGATGCAGACTGACCAGCATGTTATTTGCACTTTATTATATTGGAGAGACAGAAGACTGATATCAGTAACAGATATACTAAGACAAGGGAAAAGAAACCTCCACTTACATATACACCAGTGTAGACAACAGAGTGATTCCTGTGTGCATCGCGGATCGCAGATGGGAGGACTTTCGCCGCCCCGACGGGCGTGATCAGGGTGACGTCAGACACATTCTGCCCTCGCTTGGATATCGGGTAAGAAAGAGACTCAGACCGGTTCGATACATCTATTACGGCATCATTATGATGCACTGAATTGTTTGTATGGTATAGGTCAGAACATACGGATGCCATCTACACCCGTGGTATATCCATGCCAGATGTGTTTTATTAGTGAGGTAGCTGTGGTTTTATGGCTAGATACAGCTTTGATATTTATAGGCTGATCTAGGTCTTTTACTCACAGCATCCCCACACTGAGATTGAGGTAATTAAGTGATTGAATATCTGCTGACAGTGGCATTATTGTGGACTGCCCCTTGAGGCACTCTGTACGGTCTCTACATTTATGTATATGTTTGTATGTTTTTATGTCATAATAAAAATTAAATTTTATTGGGTAATATTCTGTACCGGTTCTCTTTTGTTGATATAGAAATGTGCGGATGTCCCTGGCCATATTATTGAAGAAAATCACAGAAATAAGATAATAATGCACTTAATAAAGTAGATGCAAGCATTATATATGGACAAAGTCCTCACTCTGATATGATAATATCTGAGACACTTAGACAATATATTTTGATTAACCTCTTCAGGACACATGACGTACCGGTACGTCATGATGTCCTGGTACTTAAGGACACATGACGTACCGGTACGTCATGTGTTGTTCCGATCACTGCCGCCCGGCTGGCAGTGATCGGAACAAGGTGCCTGCTCAAATCATTGAGCAGGCACCTAGGCTAAATGCGCGGGGGGGTCCCGATCCCCCGCCCGCCTCCCCTTGAATAATCGTTGGCGTCTAGTGGGTATACCAGGGTGCCAGCACATTGCTGGCACCCTGGTATAAATGGCTGACATCGTTGATGCGATGTCAGCCGTTTAACCCTTTCCATACAGCGGTCCGTACGGACCGCTGTATGGAAAAGGTTAACAGCGCAGGGAGCTCCCTCCCTCTCCGATCGGGGGGCTGCTGTGCCTTTGCAGCCCCCCGATGGGAGAGGGAGAGAGCCCCCAGACAGCCCCCCGAAGCCCCAGTCCTAACCCTTCCCCATCTGCGAAGTTGTGGCAGACGGGGAAGGTTCCCATGGCAACGGGACGCCTGCTCAGGCGTTCCTGCTGTCCATGGTGCTGAACAGATCTATGCTGAAAGCATAGATCTGTTCAGGGTAAGTAAAATACAGTGCAGTACCCTATATAGAGTACAGTACTGTATTATACAGACATCAGACCCACTGGATCTTCAAGAACCAAGTGGGTCTGGGTAAAAAAAAAGTAAAAAAAAGTGAAAAAAAAGTAAAAATCAAAAAACACATTTATCACTGATTAAAAATTAAAAAAATAAAATTCTCTACACATGTTTGGTATCGCCGCGTCCGTAACGACCTGATCTATAAAACGGTCATGTTACTTTACCCGAACGGTGAACGCCATAAAAATAAAAAATTAAAAACTATGATGAAATTGAAATTTTGCCCACCTTACTTCCCAAAAAAAGGTAAAAAAAGTGATCAAAAAAGTCGCATGCACGCCAAAATTGTAACAATCAAACCGTCATCTCATCCCGCAAAAAATGAGACCCTACTTAAGATAATCGCCAAAATATTGAAAAAACTATGGCTTTTAGACTATGGAAACACTAAAACATCATTTTTTTTGTTTCAAAAATGAAATCATTGTGTAAAACTTACATAAATTAAAAAAAAGTATACATATTAGGTATTGCCGCGTCCGTATGGACCGGCTCTATAAAAATATCACATGACCTAACCCCTCAGGTGACAAAAATAAAAATAAAAATAAAAACGGTGTAAAAAAAGCAATTTTTTGTCATCTTACGTCACAAAAAGTGTAATAGCAAGCGATCAAAAAATCATATGCACCCCAAAATAGTGCCAATCAAACCGTCAAATAGTGCAAATCAATCTCATCCCGCAAAAAATGAGACCCTACTTAAGATAATCTCCCAAAAACTGAAACAACTATGGCTCTTAGACTATGGAGAAACTAAAACTTTTTTTGTTTTAAAAATGAAATCATTGTGTAAAACTTACATAAATAAAAAAAATTGTATACATATTATGTATCGCCGCGTCCGTGACAACCTGCTCTATAAAATTACCACATGATCTAACCTGTCAGATGAATGTTGTAAATAACAAAAAAAAAAACTGGGCCAAAAAGGTATTTCTTGTTACCTTGCCGCACAAAAAGTGTAATATAGAGCAACCAAAAATCATATGTACCCTAAACTAGTACCAACAAAACTGCCACCCTATCCCGTAGTTTCTAAAATGGGGTCACTTTTTTAGAGTTTCTACTCTAGGGGTGCATCAGGGGGGCTTCAAATGGGACATGGTGTAAAAAACAAACAGTCCAGCAAAATCCAGCCTTCCAAACACTGTATGGCATTCCTTTCCTTCTGCGCCTTGCCGTGTGCCCGTACAGCAGTTTACGACCACATATGGGGTGTTTCTGTAAACTAAAGAATTAGGGCCATAAATAATGAGTTTTGTTTGGCTGTTAACCCTTTCTTTGTAACTGGAAAAAAAATATTAAAATGGAAAATCTGCCAAAAAAGTGAAATTTGGAAATTGTATCTCTATTTTCCATAAAATCTTGTGCAACACCTAAAGGGTTAAAAATGTATGTAAAATCAGTTTTGAATACCTTGAGGGGTGTAGTTTCTTACATGGGGTCACTTTTATGGAGTTTCTACTCTAGGGGTGCATCAGGGGGGCTTCAAATGGGACATGGTGTCAAAAAAACAGTCCAGCAAAATCTGGCTTCCAAAAACCAAACGGCGCACCTTTCACTCTACGCCCTGCTGTGTGGCCGTACAGCAGTTTACGGCCACATATGGGGTGTTTCTGTAAACGGCAGAGTCAGGGCAATAAAGATACGGTCTTTTTTGGCTGTTAACCCTTGCTTTGTTAGTGGAAAAAATGGGTTAAAATGGAAAATAAGGCAAAAAAATGAAATTTTCAAATTTCATCCCCATTTGCCAATAACTCTTGTGCAACACCTAAAGGGTTAACGACGTATGTAAAATCAGTTTTGAATACCTTGAGGGGTGTACTTTCTTAGATGGGGTCACTTTTAGGGAGTTTCTGCTCTAGGGGTGCATCAGGGGGCTTCAAATGGGACATGGTGTAAATAAACCAGTCCATAAAAATCAGCCTTCCAAAAACCAAACGGCGCACCCTTCACTCTACGCCCCGCTGTGTGGCCGTACAGTAGTTTACGGCCACATATTGGGTGTTTCTGTAAACGGCAGAGTCAGGGCAATAAAGATACAGTCTTGTTTGGCTGTTAACCCTTGCTTTGTTAGTGGAAAAAATGGGTTAAAATGGAAATTTAGACAAAAAAATGAAATTCTCAAATTTCATCCCCATTTGCCAATAACTCTTGTGCAACACCTAAAGGGTTAACGACGTATGTAAAATCAGTTTTGAATACCTTGAGGGGTGTAGTTTCTTAGATGGGGTCATTTTTGGGAGGTTTCTATTATCTAAGCCTCACAATATGACTTCAAACCTGAACTGGTGCATAAAAAGTGGGATTTTGAAGATTTCAGAAATTTTTCAAAATTTGCTTCTAAACTTCTAAGCCTTGTAACATCCCCAAAAAATAAAATATCATTCCCAAAATGCTACAAACATGAAGTAGACATATGGGGAATGTAAAGTCATCACAATTTTTGGGGGTATTACTATGTATTACAGAAGTAGAGAAACTGAAACTTTGAAATTTGCTAATTTTTGAAATTTTGGGGTAAATTAGGTATTAGTTTGTGCAAAAAAAAGAATTTTTTTTACTTCATTTTACCAGTGTCATGAAGTACAATATGTGACGAAAAAACAATCTCAGAACTGCCTGGATAAGTCAAAGCGTTTTAAAGTTATCAGCACTTAAAGTGACAGTGGTCAGATTTGCAAAAAATGGCCTGGTCCTTAAGGTGAAATAAGGCTGTGTCCCTAAGGGGTTAAAGCCTCCTCCTCCCATTGGTTGCTTGATGCACATGGAGGTGACTAGGAGCAGCACACCATATGTGCGGCGTCTGTGCTCCTGAACATAGAAGCCCAATGGCTTAGGTAGGTTTAGCGTAGGACCCGCCTGACCTGAGACCACCTTGGCGCTTGGTAGGCGGGCTCAGATGTGTTTTCATCAAAATATATTGGCTAAGTGTCTCAGATATTATCATATCAGAGTGAGGACTTTGTCAATATATAATGCTTGCATCTACTTTACTAAGTGCATTATTATCTTATTTCTGTGATTTTCTTCAATAATATGGCCAGGGACATCAGCACATTTCTATATCATACCGTGCAGGATGTTTTTATCTTAGTTTTTTTTGTCTATGTAGTATTTGCTTGAGGGAGTGGCACCTTCAAGTGTGAAAGCGCACCTATTTTATCTTGGGAGTAGCATTCCTCTGCACTTTCGCCCTTCCTATCCAATAGAGCACCTTGATTAGGTGGTACATATGGGTGTTCTTGCTCCTCCTCCCATTGGTTGCTTGATGCACATGGCGGTGACTAGGAGCAGCACACCATATGTGCGGCGTCTGCGCTCCTGAACATAGAAGCCCAATGGCTTAGGTAGGTTTAGCGTAGGACCCGCCTGACCTGAGACCACCTTGGCGCTTGGTAGGCGGGCTCAGATGTGTTTTGATCAAAATATATTGGCTAAGTGTTTCATATCAGAGTGAGGACTTTGTCCATATATAATGCTTGCATCTACTTTACTAAGTGCATTATTATCTTGTTTCTGTGATTTTCTACAGATAATAATGCCTCATAAAATAATTATCAGTCATCATATCCTATAGGTATACTTTATGTTGGCAACATTTGGTAAATGTAATTTTATTTTTTTAGGACATTAGAAGGCTTAGAATTTTAGAAGCAATTTTCAAGAACATTTCAAAAACCATTTTTTTTTTGCAGCATATCAGTTATAAAGTGATTTTCAGTTGGTTATGTAATGGAAACTACCCATAAATGATCCAATTTAATGAACTACACGCCTCAATTTATTCAAAACTGATGTTACAAACTTGCTAACACAAGAATTAAAGAAAAATGGAGGTGAAATTTCAAAATGTCATATTTTATTTGTAGATTTTTCATGTTAATCAGTTTTTCCCCTCACCCATGATGGCACCCCATGCGACCAGGGACCTCCCATCCGGGACAGGAAACCTGAGAAGATAAAAGGTTCACACCCCCACAAAGCACCAGTTCAGGTTTCCTGTTCTCCGGATAGGAGGTTCCTGGGAAGATTGGAGGCCTTGACGTTAAAAGATGTTTGCTAACTTATCTAGAGTCTACTTCGGCCTGGAGGTTAGAAGAAAACCTCCTTATTCAGTTTTGGGGTAAGAATAAGGGGCAAAAAGTGTCCACGGCAGCAATTGCTAGATGGGTCAAAAGGGCCATTTCCAAGGCCTACCTAGCACAGGGTCTCTCTCCCCCTTCAGGGTTTGGAGCTCACTGCAACCGATCGGTGGCTACGTCCTGGGCCGAGAAGGCGGATGCCTCTCTGGCTCAAATTTGTAGAGCAGCAACGTGGAGTTCCCCACATACTTTCTTAAAGCATTACAGGCTCCAACTTCATGCGGATACCGGTGGTCAGGCGGTGGTCCCCCCCCCAATTTCCTCATTAATAGTCTATCTATCTCGCATGGGGTGCCGTCATGGGTGAGGGGAAAACAACATTGCTTACCGGTAATCGTTTTTCTCGATACCCATGACGGCACCGCCAAAATTTTTCCCTACCCCCCCAAAAAAAAAGTGTGTGTGTATATATACAGACGTGGACAAAATTGTTGGTACCCTTTGGTCAATGAAAGAAAAAGTCACAATGGTCACAGAAATAACTTTAATCTGACAAAAGTAATAATAAATTAAAATTCTATAAATGTTAACCAATGAAAGTCAGACATTGTTTTTCAACCATGCTTCAACAGAATTATGTAAAAAAATAAACTCATGAAACAGGCATGGACAAAAATGATGGTACCCCTAGAAAACACAGAACATAATGTGACCAAAGGGACATGTTAATTCAAGGTGTGTCCACTAATTAGCATCACAGGTGTCTACAACCTTGTAATCAGCCATTGGGCCTATATATATGGCTCCAGGTAATCACTGTGTTGTTTGGTGATATGGTGTGTACCACACTCGACATGGACCAGAGGAAGCAAAGGAAAGAGCTGTCTCAAGAGATCAGAAAGAAAATTATAGACAAGCATGTTAAAGGTAAAGGCTATAAGACCATCTCCAAGCAACTAGATGTTCCTGTGAGTACAGTTGCACATATTATTCATAAGTTTAAGATCCATGGGACTGTAGCCAACCTCCCTGGACGTGGCCGCAGGAGGAAAATTGATGACAAATCTAAGAGACGGATAATCCGAATGGTAACAAAAGAGCCTAGAAAGACTTCTAAAGAGATTCAAGGTGAACTTCATGCTCAAGGAACATCAGTGTCAGATCGCACCATCCGTCGTTGTTTGAGCCAAAGTGGACTACATGGGAGACGACCAAGGAGGACACCATTGTTGAAAACGAATCATAAAAAAGCAAGACTGGAATATGCCAAACTACATGTTGACAAGCCACAAAGCTTCTGGGAGAATGTCCTGTGGACAGATGAGACAAAAATCGAAGTTTTTGCCAAGGCACATCAGCTGTATGTTCACAGACGAAAAAATGAAGCATATCAAGAAAAGAACACTGTCCCTACTGTGAAACATGGAGGAGGCTCTGTTATGTTCTGGGGCTGCTTTGCTGCGTCTGGCACAGGGTGTCTTGAATCTGTGCAGGGTACAATGAAATCTCAAGACTATCAAGGAATTCTAGAGAGAAATGTACTAGCCAGTGTCAGAAAGCTTGGTCTCAGTCGCAGGTCATGGGTCTTGCAACAGGACAATGACCCAAAACACACCGCTAAAAACACCCAAGAATGGCTAAGAGGAAAAAATTGGACTATTCTAAAGTGGCCTTCTATGAGCCCTGACCTCAATCCTATTGAGCATCTTTGGAAGGAGCTGAAACATGCAGTCTGGAAAAGGCACCCTTCAAACCGGACACAACTGGAGCAGTTTGCTCATGAGGAGTGGGCCAAAATACCTGCTGAGAGGTGCAGATGTCTCATTGACAGTTACAGGAAGCGTTTGATTGCAGTGATTGCCTCAAAAGGTTGCGCAACAAAATATTAAGTTAGGGGTACCATCATTTTTGTCCATGCCTGTTTCATGAGTTTATTTTTTTACATAATTCTGTTGAAGCATGGTTGAAAAACAATGTCTGACTTTCATTGGTTAACATTTATAGAATTTTAATTTATTATTACTTTTGTCAGATTAAAGTTATTTCTGTGACCATTGTGACTTTTTCTTTCATTGACCAAAGGGTACCAACAATTTTGTCCACGTCTGTATATATATATATATATAACACAGAAAAAACTGCGGCACTCCTTAAAGTAGAAAAATGTGCAATTTATTCACACATGTCAGCAGAGACAACGTTTCGGTTCTCTCTCAGAACCTTTTTCAAGTCGAGTGAACATAAAAAGTGCATATGTGCATATATAAATACATCATCACTTGGTGCCTAATTGATTCAACAACCAATGCAATAGCAGTGCACTCCCCTTGGGGGTAAGCTACAATTCATGTGGTCAATTCCTAAAGTTAACATGGATACCAATCTATCCTAAATACATGTAGGTGAAGTTTAAAAAAATATCTATTTCATTGAAATCCTCATAATTGCGTACAGGTGCATATAATAAAGTGAACAGTGCAATTAAAATCATGACTGTAATACCTTCTCAGAGCAAGTTATGGAGAGAAATATCGGGAAAGGCGTCTTCACTTGTATGGAGGCTCGCGCCACTGTTCCGCGTCTGCTACTCCCCACTGCGCATGTGTCGATCCTTCTTCCCTCGTGACGCCGTACATAACCACCCTGCGTCACATCTAGGCGGAGTCCCACATGATGACGCTCGATCGGCCGCCCCAGCACCATCCCCGCACGCGCTGCGTGCGACAATAGGCTGCGTCAGTCGCACCGAGCCACATCACTGGTCTATAACCGCCATCTTAAATCAGGGCATTCATCTGGGCAAAATATTACAACTCTGTTTTCCCATAGTTCTTCTCCAAACTTATAATCCGCTATAGGCAACAGTCAACATAACATTTTAAACAATGCCTACAGACAATTAAGCCACATGCTTAACATAAACATGACCATAGCTTCTATTAATTCACTATATACAGTATGCGATACACATCAAATCACAGGACTATGAACTTGAGATTAACTGACCATTTCTCCCGTTACCCTAAATTCAACGTTTAGCCCTTTTGGTTTCAAAGTATCTAGTCGAAAAATCCACCTGAGCTCAGTTTTCTTTAATATATTTAATCGATCCCCTCCTCTCACCAAAGGTTTAACGTGGTCAATGACCATAAATCTCAAGTCACTTTCCTTGTGGTTTTTTTCTACAAAATGTTTCGATACAGGCAAATCAGTTCTTTTACTCCTGATGGACTGTCTATGGTTATTCAACCTGGTCTTTAAATCACATGTCGTTTCACCGACATATAGCCTTTTGCAAGGACACCACAGTACATATATCACCCATGATGAATCACAGGTGAGATAATGCCTTATGTTAAAGATCTCTCCCGTGTCTGGATGTGTAAACCCTGATCCTTTCACCATCAGTTTGCAGTTCACACATCCAAGACACGGGAAGGAGCCCGTGCGCCTTGTCTTCAGAAACGTCTGTCTTAATTGTCCCTTTTCAGGTACTCTGGAGTGTACAACCTTGTCCCTAATGTTCCCTGCTCTTTTATATGCCATCATAGGCGGATTCTTAAAACTGCAATATTCGGGTGTCCACTCCTCAGTAGCCCCCAGTGGCGCCTCACTATATTTTCAATATTAGGGCTCAACTCATTATATGATGATATAAACGGCAATCTATCATTCGCCTGTCTTTTTTTGGGGGCCAACAGCTCCTCTCTTGAAGTTTCTCTAGCTCTGTCCGCATGTTTTTTCACTAACCTTCTAGGGTAACCCCTATCAACAAAGGCTTGTTCCATCTTATTCATTGCCAAATTCATGTTCTCCTCCTTATCAACTATTCTCCGTACCCGGAGTAACTGACTGAACGGTAGAGAGTCCACCATCCTCCGTGGGTGACCACTTGTAAAATGCAATAATGTATTCTTATCCGTGGATTTAATATTCAAATCCATATGCAGCTGATCATCCTCAATATATACCTGTGTATCTAGGTACTGCACCCGGTCAGCCGATGCCGTTAACGTAAATTGGATCTCCCTGTCTAGAGAGTTCAAAAATACGTGAAAGTCCATCAGCTGATCCATGGTGCCACCCCAAATGAGGAAAATGTCATCTATGTACCTCCACCACGTCAAAACTTGGTTGAAGTGGGGAGATACATAGACGAGACGTTCCTCAAATGACCGCACAAAAATATTTGCATAGGTGGGCGCGGCGTTGGACCCCATCGCCGCGCCCATCGTTTGCAAATAAAACTGTCCCTGGAACTCAAAGTAATTGTTCCTCAAAGACAGCTCCATCAATGTCAATACAAACTGTCGTGCTGGGGCGGAATAATCCGAATGTTGTAACATCTCAGCCACAACCGACAGTCCCTTTTCATGATTAATAGACGTGTATAATGACACTATGTCAAAAGATGCCAAAATCGCCCCTTTCGGAACCCTCGTTCCTTTAATCTTGGTGATGAAATCTCCGGTGTCCCTAATGTATGATTTAGCACCCATAGCGTACTCCCTAAGTATTTTATCCAAAAAAACATTTATGTTCGACAGAATCGAATTCCTGCCCGAAATTATTGGCCGTCCTGGAGGGTCGACCAACCTTTTATGTATCTTTGGTAATACATATATAGTGGGTGTAACCGGAGATTTCACCACCAAAAACTCTTTAAGTTGTTTATCAATGGTCCCATCCTGTACTGCGGCTGTTAAATGTGCATCAATTTTCCTGGCAATATCGAATCTGGGGTCCCTGACCAATGGTTCATAGACACCAGGTTCACACAATTGCCTGTGTATTTCCTGTATATACCGAGAGGTGTCCATAACCACAATCCCACCACCCTTGTCCGCAGACTTGATGGTGAGATCGGGGTTACTGGACAAACTCTCAAGCGCAGACATTTCCTGTACCGTGATATTTGGTTTAGTGAAAATCTCACCTTGGGTTCTTTTTCTTAATATGGCCATATCTCTTTTGACCGCCTCTATAAAGCACTCTAGGGCATGCGAATTAACAAGAGGAAAAAAATCACTTTTTAAATGCAAACCAAACTGTTGTAACGTCAATTGATCATCAGAATAATCAGTCTCATTAGTGTTCATGGCACCAGGGGAACTGGAGTCGAACCACACCCTCAGTTTTAAATTCCTGAAGAGGCGGTTCAAGTCCAGTTCCAACTGGAACCAATCAGGTTTAGCCTGTGGACAGAATGATAGTCCTTTGTTCAGAACTTTCAATTCACTAATCAGTCAATGAATAAGATGAAATGTTTATCACCACATTCGACTCTACTTCTTCTTTGTTATATTCATCTGTCTGGAGTTGTTGGTCCTCATTAATCTCTGTGCCCTGGTTTTTCCCAGATCTCCTGTATCGGACACCTCCCCTTCTTGTGGGGCGTCTCCCGTAGCGACACGTGGGCCTAAAAAAGTTCCAGGCTGGCTAGAATTGAAATCATCATTTGCATCGTTGTTTCTCGCCCATTTATTTGTATCTTTGTTCCGTTTCGGCATCTTTTTTGGCTGCGGACCCCGATCAGTATGCCAAGGTTGTTCCCAAATATAGACTTGCCCAGACATATAATCATTTTGGTCTCTATGCCACTTAGACCTTTTAACTTCCTCAAGATCTTTTCGCATTTTTTCCAAAAAAGACCGTTGTTTCTCCAAGAACACCTCTGTTTCATTAATAGATACTGTTGCTTTAAGCTGTTGTTCAATGTCCTGCAATTTGCTCTTTAATACCAGCATTTCCTTCTGTGAAAACTCAATATTGAGCAACATAATGTCCATCGCATATTTATTTGAAATAGCTTCAAAGCGCGTTCTGAATTCACCATCTTGTACAAACATATTTGGCTTCAGACGGGATCGCATCCCTCTTGGTATGCGCTTATTTTTATAATATTGCGCTAACGTAAGCGAATGCAACTCAGTGGATAACAATTTTTTGGTAACGCTTTCATAATCCCTCTTGATGTTAATGGCTGAGGGTATATTGAGGAAGGCAGCATCACCCTCCACATTTCCCATGATCCTCTGTACATCCACATTACTGTATGAGAAGACATGCGTGTCAATGTCCCCTTGTAGGGGCGTACTACCTGAGATGTCGGTAGGGTTGGGTGCAGAGCCTTCAGTCGCCAATAGATCCATAACAAAAGGTCAGGCAGCACTCCTTAGTATGCAGCTGAAGCTGTAGCGGTGCCCGCAGTGATCCCTCGATCCAGGACCAGCAATATAACACAGAAAAAACTGCGGCACTCCTTAAAGTAGAAAAATGTGCAATTTATTCACACATGTCAGCAGAGACAACGTTTGGGAACAACCTTGGCATACGGATCGGGGTCCGCAGCCAAAAAAGATGCCAAATCGGAACAAAGATACAAATAAATGGGCGAGAAACAACGATGCAAATGATGATTTCAATTCTAGCCAGCCTGGAACTTTTTTAGGCCCACGTGTCGCTATGGGAGACGCCCCACAAGAAGGGGAGGTGTCCGACACAGGAGATCTGGGAAAAACCAGGGCACAGAGATTAATGAGGACCAACAACTCCAGACAGATGAATATAACAAAGAAGAAGTAGAGTCGAATGTGGTGATAAACATTTCATCTTATTCATTGACTGATTATGAATTGAAAGTTCTGAACAAAGGACTATCATTCTGTCCACAGGCTAAACCTGATTGGTTCCAGTTGGAACTGGACTTGAACCGCCTCTTCAGGAATTTAAAACTGAGGGTGTGGTTCGACTCTAGTTCCCCTGGTGCCATGAACACTAATGAGACTGATTATTCTGATGATCAATTGACGTTACAACAGTTTGGTTTGCATTTAAAAAGTGATTTCTTTCCTCTTGTCAATTCGCATGCCCTAGAGTGCTTTATAGAGGCGGTCAAAAGAGATATGGCCATATTAAGAAAAAGAACCCAAGGTGAGATTTTCACTAAACCAAATATCACGGTACAGGAAATGTCTGCGCTTGAGAGTTTGTCCAGTAACCCCGATCTCACCATCAAGTCTGCGGACAAGGGTGGTGGGATTGTGGTTATGGACACCTCTCGGTATATACAGGAAATACACAGGCAATTGTGTGAACCTGGTGTCTATGAACCATTGGTCAGGGACCCCAGATTCGATATTGCCAGGAAAATTGATGCACATTTAACAGCCGCAGTACAGGATGGGACCATTGATAAACAACTTAAAGAGTTTTTGGTGGTGAAGTCTCCGGTTACACCCACTATATATGTATTACCAAAGATACATAAAAGGTTGGTCGACCCTCCAGGACGGCCAATAATTTCGGGCAGGAATTCGATTCTGTCGAACTATAAATGTTTTTTTGGATAAAATACTTAGGGAGTACGCTATGGGTGCTAAATCATACATTAGGGACACCGGAGATTTCATCACCAAGATTAAAGGAACGAGGGTTCCGAAAGGGGCGATTTTGGCATCTTTTGACATAGTGTCATTATACACGTCTATTAATCATGAAAAGGGACTGTCGGCTGTGGCTGAGATGTTACAACATTCGGATTATTCCGCCCCAGCACGACAGTTTGTATTGACATTGATGGAGCTGTCTTTGAGGAACAATTACTTTGAGTTCCAGGGACAGTTTTATTTGCAAACGATGGGCGCGGCGATGGGGTCCAACGCCGCGCCCACCTATGCAAATATTTTTGTGCGGTCATTTGAGGAACGTCTCGTCTATGTATCTCCCCACTTCAACCAAGTTTTGACGTGGTGGAGGTACATAGATGACATTTTCCTCATTTGGGGTGGCACCATGGATCAGCTGATGGACTTTCACGTATTTTTGAACTCTCTAGACAGGGAGATCCAATTTACGTTAACGGCATCGGCTGACCGGGTGCAGTACCTAGATACACAGGTATATATTGAGGATGATCAGCTGCATATGGATTTGAATATTAAATCCACGGATAAGAATACATTATTGCATTTTACAAGTGGTCACCCACGGAGGATGGTGGACTCTCTACCGTTCAGTCAGTTACTCCGGGTACGGAGAATAGTTGATAAGGAGGAGAACATGAATTTGGCAATGAATAAGATGGAACAAGCCTTTGTTGATAGGGGTTACCCTAGAAGGTTAGTGAAAAAACATGCGGACAGAGCTAGAGAAACTTCAAGAGAGGAGCTGTTGGCCCCCAAAAAAAGACAGGCGAATGATAGATTGCCGTTTATATCATCATATAATGAGTTGAGCCCTAATATTGAAAATATAGTGAGGTGCCACTGGGGGCTACTGAGGAGTGGACACCCGAATATTGCAGTTTTTAAGAATCCGCCTATGATGGCATATAAAAGAGCAGGGAACATTAGGGACAAGGTTGTACACTCCAGAGTACCTGAAAAGGGACAATTAAGACAGACGTTTCTGAAGACAAGGCGCACGGGCTCCTTCCCGTGTCTTGGATGTGTGAACTGCAAACTGATGGTGAAAGGATCAGGGTTTACACATCCAGACACGGGAGAGATCTTTAACATAAGGCATTATCTCACCTGTGATTCATCATGGGTGATATATGTACTGTGGTGTCCTTGCAAAAGGCTATATGTCGGTGAAACGACATGTGATTTAAAGACCAGGTTGAATAACCATAGACAGTCCATCAGGAGTAAAAGAACTGATTTGCCTGTATCGAAACATTTTGTAGAAAAAAATCACAAGGAGAGTGACTTGAGATTTATGGTCATTGACCACGTTAAACCTTTGGTGAGAGGAGGGGATCGATTAAATATATTAAAGAAAACTGAGCTCAGGTGGATCTTTCGACTAGATACTTTGAAACCAAAAGGGCTAAACGTTGAATTTAGGGTAACAGGGAGAAATGGTCAGTTAATCTCAAGTTCATAGTCCTGTGATTTGATGTGTATCGCATACTGTATATAGTGAATTAATAGAAGCTATGGATCATGTTCATGTTAAGCATGTGGCTTAATTGTCTGTAGGCATTGTTTAAAATGTTATTTTGACTGTTGCCTACATCGGATTATAAGTTTGGAGAAGAACTATGGGAAAACAGAGTTGTAATATTTTGCCCAGATGAATGCCCTGATTTAAGATGGCGGTTATAGACCAGTGATGTGGCTCGGTGCGACTGGCGCAGCCTAGTGTCGCACGCAGCGCGTGCGGGGATGGTGCTGGACGCGGCCGATCGAGCGTCATCATGTGGGACTCCGCCTAGATGTGACGCAGGGTGGTTATGTACGGCGTCACGAGGGAAGAAGGATCGACACATGCACAGTGGGGAGTAGCAGACGCGGAACAGTGGCGCGAGCCTCCATACAAGTGAAGACGCCTTTCCCGATATTTCTCTCCATAACTTGCTCTGAGAAGGTATTACAGTCATGATTTTAATTGCACTGTTCACTTTATTATATGCACCTGTACGCAATTATGAGGATTTCAATGAAATAGATATTTTTTTAAACTTCACCTACATGTATTTAGGATAGATTGGTATCCATGTTAACTTTAGGAATTGACCACATGAATTGTAGCTTACCCCCAAGGGGAGTGCACTGCTATTGCATTGGTTGTTGAATCAATTAGGCACCAAGTGATGATGTATTTATATATGCACATATGCACTTTTTATGTTCACTCGACTTGAAAAAGGTTCTGAGAGAGAACCGAAACGTTGTCTCTGCTGACATGTGTGAATAAATTGCACATTTTTCTACTTTAAGGAGTGCCGCAGTTTTTTCTGTGTTATATTGCTGGTCCTGGATCGAGGGATCACTGCGGGCACCGCTACAGCTTCAGCTGCATACTAAGGAGTGCTGCCTGACCTTTTGTTATGGATCTATATATATATATATATATATATATACATATATAGAGCAAAAAAATCGAACTACACTCACGCTTGAGAAAGGCTCATGTACGAGCCAAAACGTTGCTTTTGCCACCATATGGGTGAATAAACACACACTATTTTACTGAAGATTCGTCTGCAGTGCAGTTCGATTTTTTTGCTCCGTATAAGTGGGTAAGCACCAGTTACCATACTTGGACATTGCACCCATTTTTTCTATTTATACCATCTTGGGTGGTGCTGCCAGTAGTTTTTTATATATATATATATATATATATATATTTAGATTTACCTCAATAGGTTTAATACGGAGTAGCCTTCTACTCCTCGGTAAAGTTCTTAGGGAATTTCCCTGATGAACAGTCTAAATCAGAAGAGATATAATTTACTGTATTGGATCTCTCTCTCTTTTCTTAAGTGTGTTCACCTCCGGAGTACTGTTTATTACTATCACTGGTGCTTGGTGGGGGTGTGAACCTTTTATCTACTCAGGTTTCCTTTCCTGGATGGGAGGTCCCTGGTCGCATGGGGTGCCATCATGGGTAGCGAGAAAAACGATTACCGGTAAGCAATGTTGTTTTCTTGCAACACAGCAAGGGTTAACAGCAAATTAAACCTCAAAATGCATTACTCTGATTCTGCAGTTTACAGAAATACCCCATATGTGGTGGTAAACTGCTGTAGGGGTACATGGTAGTGGTCAGAAGGAAAGGAGCGCCATATGGTTTTTGGAGGTAGATTTTGCTAGAATGGTTTTTGGGCACTATTTTGTATTTGAAGAGAGCCTGACGTACCCCTAAAGTGAAAACCCTCAAAAAGTGACCCCCTTTTGAAAACTACACCCCCCAAAGAATTTATAAAGGGGGGTACTAAGCACTTTGACCCATAAGCGACTTACGGAATTCACTTGGCTGTGAAAATGAAAAGTTTAATTTCTTCCAATAAAATGTTGCTTTAGCCCCAAATGATTTCAGATAACAGCAGAAAAAGTACCCCATATTTGTTACCCATTTCTCCTGAAAAAGGTAACACCCCAAATGTGGTGGTAAACGGCTGTAGGGGCAAATGGCAGGACTCATCAGGGAAGGAGCGTAACATGGCTTAATAGATTGGTTTACAGGCAGCATTGGTTTTTATTTTTGGAGCGATTGTCTTATAAAGGGGTTTATTTTTTGTGGGATGAGGTGATGTTTTCATTGGTACCATTTTGGGGTACATATGACTTTTTAATCACTCGATATTACACATTTTGTAAGGCAAGGTGACAAAAAATGAGTGTTCTGGCACAGTTTTTATTTATTTATTTTACAGCCTTCATCTGACAGGGCATATCATAGGATAATTTTATAGAGCAGGTTGTTACAGATGCAGTGATAACTAATATATATATATCTATATATATATATATATATATATATATACACAGTACAGACCAAAAGTTTGGATACACCATCTCATTCAAAGAGTTTTCTTTATTTTCATGACTATGAAAATTGTAGATTCACACTGAAGGCATCAAAACTATGAATTAACATGTGGAATTATATACATAACAAAAAAGTGTGAAACAACTGAAAATATGTCATATTCTAGGTTCTTCAAAGTAGCCACCTTTTGCTTTGATTACAGCTTTGCACACTCTTGGCATTCTGTTATATATACCTATATATGTACCCTATCCGGGGACGTGTGTCGAATTGATTAACCATTACGACATCCTGAAATAATTTAGTTCTGAGCTCTGTACTTGCTTTGTATTGGAATTGATGGGGATTTTTTTAATTGTCTGCATTATTTCTAATAAACTATTAAGAGACTTTATTATGATTTTTTATTTTTTGTATTAAAAACCCATACAACTTAAAAAGATAAAAATAAAGAACATTTATGTTTTTTCTATGAAAAATTATCCAGCCGATCGCTTTTGGTCTGATCATAATGAAGCCACGGCCTTATCATCTGGGGTGTGGCAACATTGCCAACACACTCATAGAGGTGATGATCGCTTCATTGTGATACGCAAGCCCCTTCACCACAACAAGGTAACGATCACGAAGGGGAATTGACACTTGTATGTGCCTTTTATTTTTTTTATTTTTTTTGCAGCCACAGTGCAGCACCAGAGGCCAGAAAAATTAGGCATGTACACATGCCTGAAAAATAATGTCATTGTTGCAGCCGCTGTTGTAGCAGCAGCCGGAAAAATTGATGTTTTCAAGGCAGAAAGGTGACTAAAACATTGCGGCTTGAACCCTAGTTGGTGGCGGAGAATTCACGAAAGTCATCCAGTATGCAGACATTAAATACAGCAGCGTGGGGACCATTTTGAGGCCAAGGCATGTCATCAGGCCTTTTGTTAGTCAAACGTATCCCCCACTGTCAGTCCCTTCGGGATCCATGCCTCATTTATCTTAATGAAGGTGAGGTAATCAACACTTTTTTAAATCGATGCTACTTCTTTTGTCAGTGACAATGCCTCCTGCTGCACTGAAGGTCCTTTCTGACAGGACACTTGAAGCGGGGCAGGCCAGTTCTATCGCAAACTGGGATAGTTCAGGCCACAGGTCAAGCCTGAACACCCAGTAGTCAATGGGTTCATCGCTCCTCAGAGTGTCGATATCTGCAGTTAAGGCGAGGTAGTCTGCTACCTGTCGGTCGAGTCATTCTCTAAGGCTGGATCCCGAAGGGCTGTGGCGATGTGTAGGACTGAAAAAGCTCTGCATGTCCTCCATCAACAACACATCTGTAAAGCGTCCTGTCCTTGCCGCCGTGGTCATGGTAGGAGGAGGATTACTTTCACCTCTTCCCCTGTTAGATTCCCGTTGTGCTGTGACATCCCCCTTATAAGCTGTGTAAAGCATATTTTTTAGTTTGGTTTTGAACTGCTGCATCCTTTCTGACTTTCGGTAATTTGGTAACATTTCTGCCACTTTCTGCTTATACCGGGGGTCTAGTAGCATGGCCACCCAGTACAGGTCGTTCTCCTTCATCCTTTTTATGCAAGGGTCCCTCAACAGACATGAGAGCATGAAAGACCCCATTTGCACAAGGTTGGATGCCGAGCTACTCATTTCCCGTTCCTTGTCCTCACTGATGTCATTGACAGTCTGTTCTTCCCCCCAGCCACGTACAACACCACGGGTCCCAGATAGGTGACAACAACGAGCACCTTGGGATGCCTGCTGTGGTTGGTATTCCTCCTCCTCAAAGCCACATTCCTTCTTTGACTCCTCTTCCTCATATTCCTCTTCCAGCGTTGCCGCAGGTCCGGCAAGCGATGATGACAAGGCTGTTTCTGGTGGTGATGGTGACCACAACTCTTCCTCTTCACGCTCATCTACAGCCTGATCCAGCACTCTTCAAAGGGCACGCTTCAGGAAGAAAACAAATGGGATGAGGTCGCTGATGGTGCCTTCGGTGCGACTGACTAGGTTTGTCACCTCCTCAAAAGGACGCATGAGCCTACAGGCATTGCGCATGAGCGTCCAGTAAGGCAAGAAAATTCCCAGCTCCGCAGAGGCTGTCCTAGCACCCCGTTGACGGCTTTTTCTTGTTGGAGCAGGCGGTCGAACATTAGGAGTGTTGAATTCCAACTTGACGGGCTGTCGCAAATCAAGCGCCTCACTGGCACGTTGTTTCGGCGCAGAATGTCTGAAAAGTGCGCCATGGCCGTGTAGGAACGCCTGAAATGGCCACACACCTTCCTGGCCTGCTTGAGGACGTCCTGTAAGCCTGGGTACTTAGACAGGATTAGATTCAACACATGTGCCATGCACGGCACATGTGACAACTTGCCCAAATTCAATGCCGCCAACAAATTGCTTCCATTGTCACACACCACTTTGCCGATCTCCAGTTGGTGCGGGGTAAGCCACTGATCCACCTGTGCGTTCAGGGCGGACAGGAGTGCTGGTCCGGTGTGGCTCTCTGCTTTCAGGCAAGTCAACCCCAAGACAGCGTGACACTGTCGTATCCGGGATGTGGAATAGCCCATGGGGAGCTGGGGGGATTCAGTTGATGTGCAGCCAGAAGCTGCAGCAGAAGACGACTCAGCCGAGGAGGTTATGGAAGAGGATGGAGTAGGAGGAGTAGAGAAAGTGGCAGTAGGCCTGCCTGCAAGTCGTGGCGGTGTGACCAACTCCGCTGCAGAGCCACGCATTCCATGCTTGGCAGCCGTCAGCAGGTTGACCCAATGTGCAGTGTAGGTGATATACCTGCCCTGACCGTGCTTTGCAGACCAGGTATCAGTGGTCAGATGGACCCTTGCCCCAGCACTGTATGCCAGAGATGCCATTACTTCCTTTTTAATCACTGAGTAGAGGTTTGGGATTGCCTTATTTGAAAAAAAAAATCGTCCGGGTACCTTCCACTGTGGTGTCCCAATAGCGGCACATTTTTTGAAGGCCTCAGACTCCACCAGCTGGTATGGTAAAAGCTGGCGGGCTAAGAGTTCCGTCAAGCCAGCTGTCAGACGCCGGGCAAGGGGGTGACTCTGTGACATTGGCTTCTTACGCTCAAACATTTCCTTTACAGACACCTGACTGTGGACAGATGAGATGGAACTGCTGAAGGTGAGAGGCGGAGTGGCGGGTGGTTGAGAGGGGGCAAGGAGGACAGCAGTGGTTGACGTGGCTGAAGATGCTGGACCAGGAGGAGGATGGTGGCTTTGAGCTTGTGTGCTGCTTCTACTCGTCATCATGTGTTGATCCCATAGGAGTTTGCGATGTGCGATCATGTACCTTCGCAAAGCAGTTGTACCTAGGTGGGTGTTTGATTTCCCACGACTTAGTTTCTTTTGGCACAGGTTGCAAATGGCATCGCTGTTGTCAGAGGCAGACACACAAAAAAAATGCCACACTGCTGAGCTTTGCAATGACGGCATTCTGATGGTGGCAACAGCATACGTTGATTGGCGTGCTGTCTGGCTGACCCCGGGTGCCGATACATGCTGTCTGACTGTGCCACTAGCTCCTTGCGACGACCTCCACCTGATTCCAACTTGTCTCCTCCTTCTCTCTGTCTCCCCTTCAGAACTTTCCCCCTCTTCTTCTCTTCGAGCAGGCACCCACGTGGCATCCACGGACACATCGTCATCATCAACCACTTCCCTTGTATCTGACATCTCAGCAAAGGAAGCAGCAGCGGGTACAACATCATCATCATCATCATCACACTGTACGTTCCATGTGTGTAATGCTGCCCGACTGAGACATATCCCTGTTATCTACATCCTCTGGCAATAATGGTTGCACATCACTAATTTCATCCAACTGATGTGTAAATAACTCCTCTGAGGGATCAAGTGAAGCGGCTGTGGTGGTAGTGGTGGTGGTGGCGGCGGGCGGGCGGGAGAGTGGTAACTTGAGAGCAGGTGACCAAAGCTGAGCTGTTGAAGATTGGGTGTCCTGTGTAAGCCAGTCAACTATTTTCTCTGAATTTTTTGGGTTCCGGGTACGTGGCCTCTGAACACTGGGCATTATTCCAGGGCCAGTGGAAATCACAGCACCACGAAGGCCCCTACGGGGTGGCCTGCCTCTGCCTGTCATTTTTTATTAGATAAGTGGTACTATGCATGCAAGGTACCGTGCCACCCTATATAAGTGGTGGGCAGTGGGCACAGTACAGTCTGTGTGGGCCTGACACACACTGGCTTGCAACTGTGATTATATCACTGAAAAATTGTCACGAGGGTGTCAAGAACCACGCCTGACTCCGTTATACCCGGGGTCAGGAAGTCGCAGCGGTTGGCTGCGCGCTCTATGTAAGATAGGGCTGTTTCCTTATGGTGGCTTTCTGGGTTTGCTTTGCAACCCTTTTTGGCTCACTCAGGGATCCGTAGCTCCTTCTCCTCAGCTGTTCCTTGTCCAGCACTCCCAACCTCCTTATATTCCCCTCTCACACTTCTCTGGTTGCCAGATATAGAGCTTCCTGCCTGGACTTCTATACTGACCCACTGGAGCTGTGTTGCTGCGTTCTCTGGTTGTTGGTCCAGAACGTTTCCCTCCGGATCCCTGTTGGACCTTTGTGGTCTGCTGTGGTCGCCCACCTGGGTTTATGTGTTTGTCTGTATTGTCTGTCCTCTCCCTGGTGTTTCCCTCTTAGTGTCAGTGGTGCGGACTAGCGATCCCACCGGCCCGTTCACTATCTAGGGCTCATTTTAGGGAAAGCCAGGGTTTAGGCACGTGATCGCCGCACGGGTGAGGAACCCGTCTAGGGACGTCAGGGCAGTCAGGTGCCAGCCGCAAGGTGAGTCAGGGGTCACCACCTTTCCCTCTCCCTTGGGCAGGGCTTTCCCTCTCCCTCCCTGTGCGTGACGCCGGTCATTACATTATATCTGGCCCTTATTTTGTGTAGGTAAAAAAAAAAAAAAATATATATTTTTTACCTACTTAGAATCCAGTATGGATCAAATTGCTGCTCTGTCCAACAATTTCATGGCCTGCCTTTGGAGGTGGCAGGATTGAAGGCGTCGGTCCTCCAGCAACAGCAGCAATTACAACTGACCGCAAGCCCAGCGGTTGCTACTGGTAACCAGGTTGTTGCGGAACCCAAGGTCCCTCTCCCTGAGAGATTTTCTGGGGGGAGGGACAAGTTTTTGACATTCCGTGAGGCCTGTAAATTATATTTTAAACTGCGCCCTTACTCCTCTGGTAATGAAGAACAGCGGGTGGGGGTTGTTATTTCCCTGCTGCAGGGGGACCCGCAGTCCTGGGCGTTCTCTTTACCCACTGATTCCAGGCTCTTCGGTCAGTGGATGAGTTTTTCGGGGCCTTGGGTCTCATATATGACGACCCTGACCGAGTCGCACTGGCTGAATCAAGATTACGGAGACTCCTACAGGGAGAGCGGCCGGTAGAGGAGTATTGCTCTGACTTCCGTAGGTGGGCTACGGATACCCAATGGAACGACCCGTCTCTCAGGAGTCAGTTCTGCTCTGGGTTATCCGAAAGGGTTAAGGATGCGCTTGCATTATATGAGACCCCCTTTTCCCTTGATGCGGTTATGTCCCTTTCTATCCGAATAGATAGACGCCTTAGGGACAGGTTGAAAAAACAGGAGCAATTGGTAACCCCTCCCAAGCAGCAGTTAGTCTGTACGGACTTAGACGAGCCTATGCAGCTAGGAGGAACCACTCGTCAGGTCCGTCCTCCTGAGGTTCGCCATAGGCGTGGGGTTTGTTTTTTTTGTGGGGAGAGGGGTCATTTCATTAATGTCTGTCCTTCTTTCCTCAGAAACAAAAGACCGTCGGAAAACTACTAACCCCAGGCTGTGTGGAGGATGTCAGCCGGGGAGTATATGTTTCCTCCATACGTGCATCGCAATTTGTGTTGCCAGCGGTTATTGTTTTTGGTGTTAAGACAGAGACTATTTATTTCTTTCTAGACAGTGGAGCAGGGGTAAATTTGATAGATGCCCATTTTTCCCGCACTATGGGGTTGTCTCTCTGTACGCTACAGAGACCTATTCCCATATTCGCTATTGATTCTGCTCCTCTGTCTCAGAGAAACCTCACCCACATTGTTCATAATTTACACCTTCGGGTAGGGGAACACCATAACGAGATGCTTTCATGTTATGTTCTGGAGGGGCTTCCCACTCTGGTAGTGCTGGGCCTTCCCTAGTTGGTAGCGCACAATCCAGTGGTGGATTAGCAGGCCAGGGAGATATCGGAGTGGAGTGAGCATTGCAGAGAAAATTGCTTAAATAGGTAGGGTAGGTAACTACCCTACCTACATTTATTTCGGATTTTGTGGAAGTTTTTTCTGAAAAGGGTTGTCAGAAGTTACCACCTCACGTCCTTATGATTGCCCGGTTAACCTTATTCCCGGCGCAAAATTACCCAAGACCAGGTTATATAATCTTTCGGGTCCGGAGAGACAAGCCATGAAAGATTATATCTCCGAGAGCTTGGCTAAGGGACACATCAGACCCTCTTTTACACCTGTGGCTGCAGGGTTTTTCTTCGTTAAAAAGAAAGATGGGGGTCTGCGTCCTTGCCTAGATTTTCGCGAAATAAATCGGATAACCATCCGAGACCCATACCTTCTTCCTCTCATTCCTGACCTGTTTAACCAGATTGCGGGTGCTAGGTGGTTCTCCAAACTTGATCGTAGGGGGGCCTACAATCTGATTCGTATCAAGGAGGGGGATGAGTGGAAGACAGCTTTTAACACCCCTGAGGGGCATTATGAAAGTCTAGTTATGCCTTTCGGTCTGACCAATGCTCCTGCCGTCTTTCAACATTTCGTTAATGACATTTTTAGTCATCTAATCGGTAGGTTTGTGGTAATATACCTAGATGATATTTTAATTTATTCGTCTGATCTGAGAACACATGAGGTGCATGTCAGACAAGTACTGCAGGTCCTACGGACGAATAAATTATATGCTAAAATTGAAAAATGTGTCTTCGCCGTTCAGGAGATACAATTCCTAGGTTATTTTTTATCTGCTTCAGGTTTCCGTATGGAATTTAGATTGGGATCTTCCTGAGAACCTCAAAGCACTGCAACGGTTCTTGGGCTTCGCAAATTTCTATAGGAAATTCATTAAAAATTATTCAGTTATTGTAAAACCCCTTACTGACATGACTAGGAAGGGGACTGATTTTTCTAAATGGTCTGACGCCGCTAAAGTTGCTTTTTCCTCTTTAAAAGAGAGGTTTACCTCGGCACCTATACTAGTCCAACCGGATGTCTCTCAGCCTTTTATTGTTGAAGTCGATGCGTCAGAGGTGGGAGTGGGGGTGGTGCTGTCTCAGGGTCCGTCTCCTGGCAAATGGTGTCCTTGTGCTTTCTTTTCTAAAAAACTATCTGCAGCAGAAAAGAACTACGATATTGGCAATAGGGAACTATTAGCTATTAAACTAGCGTTTGAAGAATGGCGTCACTTTTTAGAGGGGGCAGTCCACCCCGTCACTGTGATTACGGACCACAAAAATCTTCTGTACCTCGAATCAGCTAAGCGTCTCACTACTAGACAAGCTAGGTGGTCGCTATTTTTTACCAGGTTTAACTTTGTTATTACCTATCGTCCTGGGGCAAAGAATACCAAGGCTGATCTCGTTGTTTCCCTGGAGGGGGTAATGTGAGTGATCCGGTACCCATTCTTCAAAGAGGAGTGGTTGTTTCTGCGGTACACTCTGCTCTGGAGGGGAAGGTGTTAGAGGCCCAGGGGGACGCCCCGGTCTCTTGCCCCTCAGAGAAATAGTTTGTACCGTTGAACCTGCGTTTCAAATTATTAAAGGAACATCATAATTCGGCACTTGCTGGGCACCCGGGTAGTAAAGCAACCTTGGAGCTATTGTCGCGTCGTTTTTGGTGGCCAAGGTTGCGTCAGGATGTATTGGATTTTGTGTCTTCTTGTTCTACCTGTGCGCGCGCAAAAGTTTCGCATACACGTCCTGCAGGGTCTCTATTACCACTCGTCATTCCCAATAGACCATGGACACATCTGTCAATGGATTTTATCACTGACTTACCTTTGTCTGCGGGTAAAACAGTTATTTTGGTAGTAGTGGACAGGTTTAGCAAAATGGTACACTTCATTGCGTTACCCGCACTACCTAATGCTAAGACTCTTGCTCAGGTATTCATCAGTGAAATCGTGAAGCTTCACGGGGTCCCTTCCGATGTTGTTTCGGATCAGGGTACTCAGTTTATTTCTACATTTTGGAAAGCTTTTTGTTCCCGTTTGGGGGTACACTTGTCGTTTTCCTCAGCTTTCCATCCTCAGTCGAATGGACAGACTGAGCGTACCAACCAAAACCTTGAGACTAGGGATGAGCGAACTCGAACTGTATAGTTCGGGTTCGTACCGAATTTTGGGGTGTCCGTGACACGGACCCGAACCCGGACATTTTCGTAAAAGTCCGGGTTCGGGTTCGGTGTTCGTCGCTTTCTTCGCGCTTTTGTGACGCTTTCTTGGCGCTTTTTGAAAGGCTGCAAAGCAGCCAATCAACAAGCGTCATACTACTTGCCCCAAGAGGCCATCACAGCCATGCCTACTATTGGCATGGCTGTGATTGGCCAGAGCACCATGTGACCCAGCCTCTATTTAAGCTGGAGTCACATAGCGCCGCCCGTCACTCTGCTCTGATTAGCGTAGGGAGAGGTTGCGGCTGCGACAGTAGGGCGAGATTAGGCAGATTAACTCCTCCAAAGGACTTGATTAACTGATCGATCTGCAGCTGTGGACCATTGAGCTGCTGATACTCAATTGCTCACTGTTTTTAGGCTGCACAGACCGTTTGTCAGTCTCATTTTTCTGGGGTGATCGGCGGCCATTTTGTGTCTTGTGGTGCGCCAGCACAAGCTGCGACCAAGTGCATTTAACCCTCAATGGTGTGGTTGTTTTTTGGCTAAAGCCTACATCAGGGTGAAGCTGTCACACCAAGTGCATTTAACCAGCAATAGTCTGTTCATTTTTTGGCCATATACAAAATCAGGGGCAAGCTGCGCCTGTCACCAAGTGCATTTAACCCTCAATGGTGTGGTTGTTTTTTGGCTAAAGCCTACATCAGGGTGAAGCTGTCACACCAAGTGCATTTAACCAGCAATAGTCTGTTCATTTTTTGGCCATATACAAAATCAGGGGCAAGCTGCGCCTGTCACCAAGTGCATTTAACCCTCAATGGTGTGGTTGTTTTTTGGCTAAAGCCTACATCAGGGTGAAGCTGTCACACCAAGTGCATTTAACCAGCAATAGTCTGTTCATTTTTTGGCCATATACAAAATCAGGGGCAAGCTGCGCCTGTCACCAAGTGCATTTAACCCTCAATGGTGTGGTTGTTTTTTGGCTAAAGCCTACATCAGGGTGAAGCTGTCACACCAAGTGCATTTAACCAGCAATAGTCTGTTCATTTTTTGGCCATATCCCAGTCTAATTCTGTCACTAAATCCATACCGGTCACCCAGCGCCTAAATACTAGGCCTCAAATTTATATCCAGCTAAATCTGTCCCTAGTGCTGTAGCTGGGCGAGTTATTTAGTGTCCGTTCAAGCACATTTCTTGTTCTGGGTTGAAATACAATTCCCAATTTAGCAATTTCATAATTTAGTGGTTCCTGCTATATCAGAGCTATTTGAAATCTATCCCAAAAAGGGTATATAATATTGAAGGTGCACATAGGGTCATTCAGAATAACTTCACACACACCCGCTACTGTGTATTTCCAAGTCTAATTCTGTCACTAAACCCATACCTGTCACCCAGCGCCTAAATACTAGGCCTCAAATTTAAATCCCTCTAAATCTCTCGTTACCACCGCTTGTACTGTTGTTAGCTGGGCAAGATTATTTAGTGTCCCGTCAAAGCACATTTTTTGTTCTGGGTTGAAGTACAATTCCCAATTTAGCAATTTCATAATTTAGTGGTTCTGCTATATCAGAGCTATTTGAAATCTATCCCAAAAAGGGTATATAATATTGAAGGTGCACATAGGGTCATTCAGAATAACTTCACACACACCCGCTACTGTGTATTTCCAAGTCTAATTCTGTCACTAAACCCATACCTGTCACCCAGCGCCTAAATACTAGGCCTCAAATTTAAATCCCTCTAAATCTCTCGTTACCGTTGTCCTGTTGTAGCTGGGAAAGTTATTTAGTGCCCGTCAAAGCACATTTTTTGTTCTGGGTTGAAGTACAATTCCCAATTTAGCAATTTCATAATTTAGTGGTTCCTGCTATATCAGAGCTATTTGAAATCTATCCCTAAAAGGGTATATAATATTGAAGGTGCACATAGGGTCATTCAGAATAACTTCACACACACCCGCTACTGTGTATTTCCAAGTCTAATTCTGTCACTAAATCCATACCGGTGACCCAGCGCCTAAATACTAGGCCTCAAATTTAAATCCCTCTAAATCTCTCGTTACCCACCGCTGTACTGTTGTTGCTGGGCAAGATATTTAGTGTCCGTCAAAGCACATTTTTTGTTCTGGGTTGAAGTACAATTCCCAATTTAGCAATTTCATAATTTAGTGGTTTCTGCTATATCAGAGCTATTTGAAATCTATCCCTAAAAGGGTATATAATATTGAAGGTGCACATAGGGTCATTCAGAATAACTTCACACACACCCGCTACTGTGTATTTCCAAGTCTAATTCTGTCACTAAACCCATACCTGTCACCCAGCGCCTAAATACTAGGCCTCAAATTTAAATCCCTCTAAATCTCTCGTTACCGTTGTCCTGTTGTAGCTGGGAAAGTTATTTAGTGTCCGTCAAAGCACATTTTTTGTTCTGGGTTGAAGTACAATTCCCAATTTAGCAATTTCATAATTTAGTGGTTCCTGCTATATCAGAGCTATTTGAAATCTATCCCAAAAAGGGTATATAATATTGAAGGTGCACATAGGGTCATTCAGAATAACTTCACACACACCCGCTACTGTGTATTTCCAAGTCTAATTCTGTCACTAAATCCATACCGGTGACCCAGCGCCTAAATACTAGGCCTCAAATTTAATTCCCTCTAAATCTCTCGTTACCCACCGCTGTACTGTTGTTGCTGGGCAAGATATTTAGTGTCCGTCAAAGCACATTTTTTGTTCTGGGTTGAAGTACAATTCCCAATTTAGCAATTTCATAATTTAGTGGTTTCTGCTATATCAGAGCTATTTGAAATCTATCCCTAAAAGGGTATATAATATTGAAGGTGCACATAGGGTCATTCAGAATAACTTCACACACACCCGCTACTGTGTATTTCCAAGTCTAATTCTGTCACTAAATCCATACCTGTCACCCAGCGCCTAAATACTAGGCCTCAAATTTAAATCCCTCTAAATCTCTCGTTACCACCGTTGTCCTGTTGTAGCTGGGCAAGTTATTTAGTGTCCGTCAAAGCACATTTTTTGTTCTGGGTTGAAGTACAATTCCCAATTTAGCAATTTCATAATTTAGTGGTTTCTGCTATATCAGAGCTATTTGAAATCTATCCCTAAAAGGGTATATAATATTGAAGGTGCACATAGGGTCATTCAGAATAACTTCACACACACCGCTACTGTGTATTTCCAAGTCTAATTCTGTCACTAAATCCATACCGGTGACCCAGCGCCTAAATACTAGGCCTCAAATTTAATTCCCTCTAAATCTCTCGTTACCCACCGCTGTACTGTTGTTGCTGGGCAAGATATTTAGTGTCCGTCAAAGCACATTTTTTGTTCTGGGTTGAAGTACAATTCCCAATTTAGCAATTTCATAATTTAGTGGTTTCTGCTATATCAGAGCTATTTGAAATCTATCCCTAAAAGGGTATATAATATTGAAGGTGCACATAGGGTCATTCAGAATAACTTCACACACACCCGCTACTGTGTATTTCCAAGTCTAATTCTGTCACTAAATCCATACCTGTCACCCAGCGCCTAAATACTAGGCCTCAAATTTAAATCCCTCTAAATCTCTCGTTACCCGTTGTACTGTTGTAGCTGGGCAAGATATTTAGTGTCCGTCAAAGCACATTTTTTGTTCTGGGTTGAAGTACAATTCCCAATTTAGCAATTTCATAATTTAGTGGTTTCTGCTATATCAGAGCTATTTGAAATCTATCCCTAAAAGGGTATATAATATTGAAGGTGCACATAGGGTCATTCAGAATAACTTCACACACACCCGCTACTGTGTATTTCCAAGTCTAATTCTGTCACTAAATCCATACCGGTCACCCAGCGCCTAAATACTAGGCCTCAAATTTAAATCCCTCTAAATCTCTCGTTACCCGTTGTACTGTTGTAGCTGGGAAAGTTATTTAGTGTCCGTCAAAGCACATTTTTTGTTCTGGGTTGAAGTACAATTCCCAATTTAGCAATTTCATAATTTAGTGGTTCCTGCTATATCAGAGCTATTTGAAATCTATCCCTAAAAGGGTATATAATATTGCAAGGTGCACATAGGGTCATTCAGAATAACTTCACACACACGCTTCTGTGCATTTCCAAGTCTAATTCTGTCACTAAATCCATACCGGTCACCCAGCGCCTAAATACTAGGCCTCAAATTTATATCCCGCTGAATTTGAATACAATACATTGGGCCAAATAATATATTTGTTGTTGTGGTGAACCATAACAATGAGAAAAACATCTAGTAAGGGACGCGGACGTGGACATGGTCGTGGTGGTGTTAGTGGACCCTCTGGTGCTGGGAGAGGACGTGGCCGTTCTGCCACATCCACACGTCCTAGTGTACCAACTACCTCAGGTCCCAGTAGCCGCCAGAATTTACAGCGATATATGGTGGGGCCCAATGCCGTTCTAAGGATGGTAAGGCCTGAGCAGGTACAGGCATTAGTCAATTGGGTGGCCGACAGTGGATCCAGCACGTTCACATTATCTCCCACCCAGTCTTCTGCAGAAAGCGCACAGATGGCGCCTGAAAACCAACCCCATCAGTCTGTCACATCACCCCCATGCATACCAGGGAAACTGTCTCAGCCTCAAGTTATGCAGCAGTCTCTTATGCTGTTTGAAGACTCCGCTGGCAGGGTTTCCCAAGGGCATCCACCTAGCCCTTCCCCAGCGGTGAAAGACATAGAATGCACTGACGCACAACCACTTATGTTTCCTGATGATGAGGACATGGGAATACCACCTCAGCATGTCTCTGATGATGACGAAACACAGGTGCCAACTGCTGCGTCTTTCTGCAGTGTGCAGACTGAACAGGAGGTCAGGGATCAAGACTGGGTGGAAGACGATGCAGGGGACGATGAGGTCCTAGACCCCACATGGAATGAAGGTCGTGCCACTGACTTTCACAGTTCGGAGGAAGAGGCAGTGGTGAGACCGAGCCAACAGCGTAGCAAAAGAGGGAGCAGTGGGCAAAAGCAGAACACCCGCCGCCAAGAGACTCCGCCTGCTACTGACCGCCGCCATCTGGGACCGAGCACCCCAAAGGCAGCTTCAAGGAGTTCCCTGGCATGGCACTTCTTCAAACAATGTGCTGACGACAAGACCCGAGTGGTTTGCACGCTGTGCCATCAGAGCCTGAAGCGAGGCATTAACGTTCTGAACCTGAGCACAACCTGCATGACCAGGCACCTGCATGCAAAGCATGAACTGCAGTGGAGTAAACACCTTAAAACCAAGGAAGTCACTCAGGCTCCCCCTGCTACCTCTTCTGCTGCTGCCGCCTCGGCCTATTCTGCTGCTGCCGCCTCGGCCTCTTCCTCCGCCTCTGGAGGAACGTTGGCACCTGCCGCCCAGCAAACAGGGGATGTACCACCAACACCACCACCACCACCTCCGTCACCAAGCGTCTCAACCATGTCACACGCCAGCGTTCAGCTCTCCATCTCACAAACATTGATAGAAAGCGTAAATTCCCACCTAGCCACCCTCGATCCCTGGCCCTGAATGCCAGCATTTCTAAACTACTGGCCTATGAAATGCTGTCATTTAG